>NW_023614314.1:0-80001 GCF_013339695.2 Rhipicephalus sanguineus
CGATAAATAATTTGTTGAGCAGGTTATACGGAACCGACATAATATTAGCAGGGCACATGTGTTTTCAAGGTAATTAACAAGCACCATATCTGTGAAAAGTGGGCTCGTTGGCCCTCCAGCAATCAGAACTTCGTACGTCGTCCTTTTTTTTTTTACAGAAGTGAAACAGTAGTTTGATAAACGGCGAGGCATGAGAAGTAACCGTGGGCCGCGAAGCAAGTAGCTTAAATTTCGCAAAATAACCGCAAAGTCGTAACCTAAAAAAGAAAAAAAAAAGAAATAATAAGTGTTAACGTCATAATGCTGAAAGCAAGAACGGAAAGTTGTTGCTTCGGCCAATTCTTTTCACGTGAGATTTAGCTGATACCATTTTAAGGAAATCATATTTGCCTAAAAATAAGAATAAAAAAACAAAATATGACAAATTGGGCTTGTTTTGCCATTGGGTGCTTAGTTCAAGTCATCTGCTTGTACCCGGCTGCGGATATCGCGCGTTCAAACTCACCGGTAAGCGAGCGGCGGTCGTGCACGTAATCCAAACGGAGACGTCAGGCTCGAGCGCGGACCGCGACCGACTGATGCCGGCGCGAGGCACGTGCGGGGGCCGCACGGCACAACGCACTTGCGACGTGGCGAAGCCAAACGACAGGGGCCGCCACCCGCCGTTCTCTGCGTCCTCCTCTCCTGCTTCCTTCCCCCAGCCTGAACTTTTACTCGGTGCCCTCTTTTTTTTTTTTTTTTTCGCTAATAGTGGTGGCCGGTACGGGACGGCTGCTGCTCGCACTCGCTATCACGTTCGGCGGTTATTTGATTTCCTTTTTTATTTATTAGTCGGTTTTTTTTTTATAGTATCAGCAGTAAAGAGTAAGCCCGAGGTCGCCCATACCTAAAGGCGTGGCAACGAAGCAGTTGTTTTTCTCAGCAACACACTAAATGTGATTGTATCTCTTTCATTAAAAATAGGTTGAAATGTTGAGCAAACGGGCTTTTATTTATCTGGCCGGTTATGTCACAGAAGTGTTTCGTTATTGTAAAACTGCTGAAAAGAACGGGACTGTCAATCAAAATCAAGTTATAACTATATAAGTCCAGTGAACAGGGATAATACAATGCTGTAAACTACACACTATAGTACATATAAATCAGTCGAGATTGAGGAACTGTACAACGCTCAAATATCAAGGCCTAAAAAAACTTTTTGATTAAATGTATATAAGGAGAGGTTGGTGTCAATGCGTCGCGCCGGCTACTCCTTTCCTATTGCACAGTAGTTGTCGTCGCAAGTAGAGAACAACCACAAGGCTATACAAAGCACATAGCACAACACTTGTTGGAAGAACTGTTCGAACGCTTGAGAAATCTCCCATCAAAGTGGAAATAAGACAAAACACATAGAGTATAGTTGTACAGTGAAGGCTTACTAAGAGGCCACTATGTTCGAGTTATTCAAGGAATATTTTCTTACACTCTTCGCATTTTTGTATGCGCTTGTTCTATGATCTCTGTACTAGGGAAGATGTAGATTTAGCAGGATGAGAAGTCGATGAACACGAAATGGCGCCGGAGTCAAAGTTTCAACACGGGGACGTCTATGTCTATGCAGCATTTTTCTTTCCTTACCGGCACTTTTACGCACGCTTAGCCATCTCTTCCTCGCCCTCTCTGATGGAGGAGGAAGAGAAGATTAAGCTTGTGCATCGGACAAGGACAACTCAAGTCCAAGTCATGAAAAGCTTTTACTAAGGCCTGACTCATTACAAAGCTTTTTGTACTGATAAGTAGTTTTTGTACTGATAACATACTGATAAGGCATAGGAAAGATTTTACTAAGGTCTGACTCATTACAAAATGTTTCTTAATGATGTCTAAATCAACCAAACATTGTACTGGTGTGTGTATTTTACTGAATGCTGCCGCCGCTGCCAAGGATCGACTGAACAATCATGCTAGTCGACCGCAGAAAAAAGCGAGCGAGGTAGAGAAATAGAGAGGGAAAGTCAACAAAGGAAGGACTTAGACACGAAGGTGCAAAAAAAGTATTATTCGCAAATTTCTGGAACCTTTCACGCCGAGGATGCACGTGCACATTGCGACAGCCGTGCGCACATGCCTGTTTGTGTTAGGGCGCCAAAATTATTTTTTTGTAATTTCTTGGTACAGGCACGCGTGCGCGCACATATATGCACGCGGACTATTTTGTTCGTTAACTGCAGCATTCTAACAGCCGTAATGAATTTTTTTGCGAGTACTCGTGCGACCCAGTCGTCTGTGCTTCATACTGTGTTATTACTTGCATTACTCTGGCTTCACAAAGTGTACACACGCAATTGCGCATCAAAACTGAGGTGAACTTTGAAAATACTAGCGCGGCCTCACCCTTAAATATTCTAGCTGAATAACCACAGGACTGTAGTAAAGAAATTTGCACAGAATCGTGAAGGCATGGGCAGCCTTCGCGGGGGATCCAAAGAAGAGTCTTTTCACAGTTCATAAAGAAACCTTTATCTCGAAGAAGAACGCCGCATTCACGTATCAAAGTAACTCCTTGAAAGGGCTTTTGACTCGGTATATTTAAACGCGAGTTCACGTGCGTTAGTTGAAAGCATAAAAGAGCCCGTGTGGCGCAAACAGACTCAAGTACAAGTCAAGTTTTTCGCTCAGTAATTCAAGATATGAAACTTCACATACTTAAAAGCAAGTTTCGCATTGCCGCGAATGTTCTGCAGAACAGAAAAAAGCCTGAAGCTCGGTCTAGCCACAAACTCTATTCAGATGCTCCTGAGACGAACACGTGAGGGATTGTGGACGCTACTGAAGCCCTTGGCCATTAGATGACCAGCCGTTGCGCATGGAAGGGCTCGATCATTATACTCCTTTGTGAGCTTGTCTTTCTTGCGGCTGCTTGCCGCGCTAATTGAGTTCCTTTCTTGCGCCGCGTTTCTGTTACGTTGAAGTTGGTATACGCGTAGTGCTTCGCGTGCGTAAATGAGACTGTTGGTTACCTTCGTGCAACACCGGCCATAAAAACGTGGCACAAAAACCTTTAGTGATAATTAGTTCCTCCTGGTTCTTTCTCTCTTGTTCTCTTATTAAAGTACGAGCAAACAAAAAACCTCGTTACGCACGCGGTAATTGTTTATCGAGAGCGTTAAGGTACGCCCATTTGTCACTCCCTTGAAGTAAGGCTCTTTTTTGACATTGTATGCTCATTTATTTCAAAGGTCCTCTAGCCAGACTCTCTCTCCCTCTCTTTTTTTTTTTTTTTTGTTCGTTACATGCGAGAGAATGGGTACGTATAGCTGCGTTAAAGCCGGCCTTCCCACGTAAAGAAAGTTGACATTGATTGACAAAGTGACAAGAAAAGGAATCAATGAATAAGCAGAAGCGTTATTTAACATACAAATTATGGCTCTATGGGAAGAGTACAAAACAGAAAGGGTGGTCATTCTGTTAGGACATGCCCCATTGATGAGTCGGATTATCGCAGCGATGGCACTGTGGAGGCGCTCTTAGTTTGGTTACTCCTGTAATGCAGTCTTTGCTCTTTCTTTCTTCTTTCTTTCTTTCTTTCTTTCTTTCTTCTTTTTTTTCTTTCTTCTTTCTTCTTCTTTCTTTTTTTTCGTTTTTCGTTTCTTTCTTTCTTCTTTCTTTCTTTCTTTATTTCTTTTGTTTGTTAGTCGCATGAACCTGTTTGTCGCATGAGCCACATTTTAACGTCCCGGTGTTGTTTGGAGAACGTTATGTGACCTGTTATAGTGAGCTCTGTAGGTCGAGTGTACGGCATAGCATAATGCCTAGGGGTAGCTGGCGCCTTATTTGCGCTACGCCTTATGTCAAACATTAAGAGAAAAGCAAAAAAAGTGAAGAAAATCTCGCTGTTTACTTGCTGGCTATAAGCCAATTAGTGGAGTACAGAAAGGCAGGTGTCCAACCTGTTGTATATTTTTCCGCTCTGATGAAGTCGGAAACTGTTCGCGGCAGTTTGAAACTTTCCAGGCGAGAAACTTTCGCCAGCCTCTGACAGGTGTCAAGAGAGTTGAGCTTGGCGTTTGAGTTCTCAGCGAGAATATTGGTAGAAGTTTGGATCCTTCTGGAAGAGGGGCAGGCGGAGTTTAATAAGTATAAAGAAACAAAACATTTGCAGCTGACGGTCCAGCCACGAAAGTGAAGAGAAAATTAACGTGACTTGAATTAACGTCCCTCGCGTGGTACAATCCTTCAGCGAATATAGGATATGGTGAGCGATTGCGTCTTGCAGAGAAGCTTTCAACTCGTCAGCGATCGCTCAGTTTTACGAGCCTGAGAACAAAATGGCGGGTGAATGAAAGGTTGAAGTGAGAGACAACAAAAATGCGAAAAAAAAAAGTGTTGCGGCGAAAAGAAAAGCGGCATGTAAGAAAAAGTAATCTTCGTGAGAAAAAGAGAGACAGAGAACGCTCTTTATTAAAAAGCAGAATGGTTAGCCGTCGTGTATTCGCTTACTGCTTTCTGTGGGGGATTGAATGGAGGGAGGGAAAAATGCCAAGGATGAGGTGAGCAGGAAAATGTGCAAAGAAATAAAATGACAAGGAAATCAGAACTAACGAAAACGCACATCTTGTAATAGCTGTTTGGGCTATGAAAACAGGCAGTATGGAGAGTCACGTGAAATATTAAGATAAACCCTCTTGCACGCACACGCCAACGCACTTTGTTGATGTAACGACCGAAGTTCGCATAGGGGACAGTGGATTAAAGACAGGTAAATAAAAATAAAAAAGTTCAGGCTTCGTGCTTTTTCGGCGGGGAAGGCCACGGACCCAGCATCCGCGTCAATGTGAAGGCGCGTAACTTCTCTTGATGTTCTTCTCGCTCAGCTTCATGAATTAGCTCACACCGCTACAAAAAGCTTTACATCATACTTTCAGGCACTTGGCAAACTTAATTTCAGTCAAGATTTTTTTCGTAAAGCGAAAATAAAGGAAGAAGAAAGCACATGAGCAAAGAGAGAATATTTGTTAATGAGGTGGATTTATTGCCAAGGGGCTACATATTTCAGACCATGTCGGTTAAGCATAAATATGTTTTTTTAATGAATGCATATCGCTAATGCGGTGACGCAAGATGGCCGCGCTTTCGTTGCGCCCCTATTATCGAGCACGCCATGAGATTATTCTCCAGGTTTTTTGGCGCAGCTCTGGCTAATCGTCTGACGGTGCCGCAAGACTTTCTGTTGCTTTTTTATGCGAACAACGAATGCAGAAGAGGTAAGTATGCAGTGGACTATAAGTTCAATACGCCCAAAAATAGGTTCGGGGGTGCAAAATATGTGTTGTACTAGCGACGTGTTATTTACGTGGCAGTGTACGTAATGCTCGAAAAGGGGAAAAATAAAAGTGGCGAAATGAATCAGGTTTCGTGAGTAGGAGTCAGGATCATTTTAATAAATGTACTGTTTTGTTTTACCAACATCCTCCACAAATTGGCTGCGCGCCGCTCGTCTGGTTTTGCTGAGGGTGACAGCGAGCTCTGTTCGAAATGCAGTAACAGATGCAGCTTCGAATAACAGAGATCGGAGCTAGTTGGCAAGTATTCATTCTAAAAGACGGGGCATGCCAACACGGACACGCCCTGTCTTTTAGAATGAGCACAGACGCAAGGAACATCTCAATGGAGTCGACCGCCTCAAATGCTTATCGAAAACGTTATCACTGCAGATAAATGTAGTTGCACCTGAGTATTTTAAGAAGCAGTTCATCAGTGACAGTGCCATATGCGAATTGACTGTGGCAGTCATCGTTAACTAGAAGTTTGTGATACAAATGCATCCCGAAACGATATTCGCACTGCCAAAGATAGTTCACACGATAAATTTCTGCTGCAATTTTCTTTTCTGCGTGATGACGAGCAGCCGTATTTCTGGGCAATGACTAGCAGCTACGTCATGTCGTAATCTTGCGAGCCGTGGTCGCGACGTCTGCCGTGATGGACGTATCAGGTGTTCCATGGAGGTTTCTTAAGACAAGTCGCTTATCTATTTCGTAGACAGAGCTGCTGCCTTTTATCAGTGAACGGCGAGTAACTAGGCGACGACTTCGCAAGAGTTTGTACTGAGGCTTCACTGTAAAAAGAAAAATAAAAGAAATGGTAGTGATTTGACAGCGACATGCGTAACGAAAATAAACTGCACAGAAAACTCCTTTCGGAGTTTCTATCTGCTGCCGCCGTAAACGGGAGAAATGAAAGCTGCAGAAACTTCGCGCGCGTGCACGTCGAAAACCGCAAGCGCTCAATTCGAAGAGTCAGTTGCGATCTTTCGCCACACAGATGGCAGTAGCATACCCTAACAACGCCCGCTGAATTTTTTTTTTTTGTTTTTCATTTTGACTACCGCGCTTCTCTCGCCACATACAAAAGGAAACGGATCTATTTTTCGGCTTAATAAACAAGAGTATGACTTTTGGAAATTAGCACACAATGTGACGCTTCCCGTTATCATGCTCGTTTTTTAGAAAAACACAATAATCGCTCAAAAAGAAAAAAAAGATGATTCAGATTCCGCATGCTCGCTACGTTTAGTCGGTTGCAAGCAAACAATAAAAAGCAAAAGTGTGCCGTTGTCAATGCGTAGAAATGCGCGTCTAATTACAGTTACTCTTTTATATGACATGGGGACGAAGAATTATTGAAACAAAAAAAAAATGCAACATGACGTCGTTTGCTGAGACACGACGCACCACCGCACGAAATGTCAATCCGATTTTTCTGTGATTTCTACGAGTTCCTTCTTTCAGCGTTGAGAGGAATGGTCTACTACAGATCTTAAATTTAGCATCTGAAAAAAAAAGTTTCTTCTGTTATAAATGAGATGCTGTAGAGATATTGACATAAAGAGTAAATCGGCTACTCCATTAACTGCGTCAAGTAGTAAGGAAAAAAATGAAGAGATATGACGATAATATAAAAAAGGATAACGAAAAAACGTAATAAGATAAATAAAGATAACAACTCCGAAAAGGATATTAAAACCAACGGGACCAGTAGTTGCTCAATAGACGTTTCACAAACAGGCAAACATTTGTTCAAAGTTTCGTCAACGGTAGACAGCTGGCGCAGCGGTTGTGAAATTTGCGCAGGAGAAGAAATCTGGCCACATTTAGGCTTCGACAATGCGGGAACCATTTCTGTCGTTTCGTCGGGTGGGTTTATTACTTTTTTTTTCAGCTGCGCGTTGTGAAATCTATGGTAGCCAGGGATCAGTTGTTTTACAATGCGCGATTAAAAGAAAAAAATATAAAAGAAAATCTCGGTCCTTGTCTGTCATCATCACTTTATACTGCGCTATATATTGCGGCTTTCTGAAAGCACAGGGAAGGCGTTTTCACTGAAAAATGTACCGGCAAACCGCTCAGTATTGACGCGTGTTTTGCCAGTGTTTAGGCATCAAACATGAATGCTGTAAGTTGCAGACATCCAGTAAATTGTCGCATTCTTGGCACGCGTCACTTCTTGGCATGAACATTGGGAAACTGTTCTTGACCAAGTCTGATTTCACCCTGGTTTGTAGCGAACATTTTACCGGCCTCTTAATTTACTTTTCTTTACTTACACAGAGTTGTTCATCGCACTGTGTTTCTAGGCTAGAGTGCGAAACACTTAGGTAGCTTTGAAGGGAGATCTAAGAAATTTCGGGAAGTAGGACAAATGTATCATTCTGCCGGCTCCCACCTCACCTGGAGCCAACTGCACTGCGGTCATTGTACGTAAAGTGCTGCCTGCTATTGGCTGGACGCATTTGCTGCTTATATTCCCGACACCATTATTGGGTGAGGCCTTCTCTTAGAAAAAGTTCTCACGTAAGAAAGTTTTGAGAATGTGGCGCTGAAACTACATAGTTTTCTTGCACTGGCTCGAGACGGAATGTCTGATGCAATACGATTTAGAAGTAGCTACTGATGCCGCGGCTCATGCGTCCATAACAGATAAAAAAACTACGCGAGATGTACCAACCATTTGTGTTGTTTGATATCTTCGGTGACGAAATAGCGAAATAGCGAAGTTACGAAATAGCGATAATGTTGCTTTCACTTGTGACTAGTACCCAGACGGATGCAGCCAGACAAAAAAGTAAGAGAAAAGATGTAGAAAAATACAAAAGGATGTAGAAAATATCCTTTCAAAGACTTTCAGCATCTATAGACGTGTCCTTCTATGCAGTATTGTTGAAGAAAGTCTAAATATGTGGCAATTCGGGGCTGTCACAAATGGCAAGGTCCACATGACAAGAAAGAAAACGATCCCGACAAGGATTAACGAAGCACGTGGCAACATTCTGTACATGAGGTGAATAAAGTTATTTCCATCCCAAAAGAAACTGTTACGATCAACTTAACATAATGTTTTTTTTTTGCTGGCTACAAAAAAAAAACACCGGGAAGCGAAATAAAACTTTCCTCAGTAGTACGAAGGTTGGCGTAATTGAGCCTATTATTGATTTCATAACCAGCATTCGAAGGAGAAAACCTCGATCCAGGCTTTCCCCTTGACGCCGCATATGGGTGAAGAAACCGAAAAATATCATTCACCGTTCCTTTTTTTATTTGTTTTTGTTTTCGCCCTCCCGCATTGCATTACGCGTAGTTCGTCGTGATTATGTAGCAGCGTGAACCGGGTTGTGGTCTGAATGCATAATAGAACGTGTGCGGTAGCTGACCTTGACAAACATCCGATTAAAATTCGAATACCGAGGTCAATTTTGATCATATCAGGACGAAGGGGTGTGTTTCCGGCTTATAGGTTGCCCTACTGGGTGTCTTCAGGGAAAGATCGCTTGCATAGGACAAGCAGGTAAAAAAATAATAGGTAAAAAAACAAGAGTAGCATAATAGCTGAAAAACTATGTCGGATTGCAAGCGGAAGTGTGACTGTCGCCTTTTAAAACTAAAAAAACAAAAAGAGCGACCATCGATTCGATTCAACCACTCTGTTGTTCTGACCGAGGCGGAAGATTCGGTTTTCGCCTGGTGGCCGCGAATGAGCGAAAAATGCTTGGGCGTGTATGTGGCGATAAATTAAGACCAGCACATCGTGCATTGGCAAATAGACTGAATGTGTATAACAGTAATTTTGTCAGAAAAGAAATCGATTGATCGATCCACCGTTTGCTTGATTGATTTGTGTACTGTGTGTGGCCCGCGCTCTCTGTGCGCGTTAGCATATTCTTGTAACTTGGTGTTTAAATATGCCATGATCCTTTGACTGTCAAGATATATACTTATGCTAATTAATTGGGCTCTTTACTTCCGCTCATTGCTAATTTGTCAAGCTTTCAAGCCTACACACCCCTCTCCTGTACTCGATATCCCATAACAGAATTAGTATGTTTCATAAATAAATACAATTACTCATTGGTTGATTGAAGTCATGTTCATAGATGCGTAACTGACAAGAAAAATGCCAAAAGGTCATTAGTGACGTGACCCCGAGAACATCTTCAGATAGATGTTAAACCTCCGCAAAGCGTGTCATGTCGCAGCGCTCAAAATTAGATATTGACTCCCCCTCCTTCCCTCCTCACATCCATCCCATAGTTTTTCTTTCCTCCACAAAGCATAAAAAAAAACCGCGCCGAAAGATTGGCAGTCCGGCTCTCCACTTCTTCATTTTCTCGTTCAGGCATGTCAACCTCTACGTGAGCAAAGAGTCGGTCGTCATTGTCAGGATGGCCGAGTGGTCTAAGGCGCTAGATTTAAGCTCTAGTCCTCGCAAGAGGTCGTGGGTTCGAACCCCACTCCTGACACTTAATGCGAAACTTTTTCTTAACGGAGAATTGAGAAAAATCAAACTTGCCTTCATGACGTGTAACGTTTCGGACTTTGCCTTATATAAGAGAGTAATGTGATATTTGAGCTTTATTAGAATTGAAATGCAAGTGACACAAATACAGAAGGAGGTCTCAAAGTCGCGAGGCTGCGAGTGAGACCTCCTATAAAATCATTCATCAGAGATACAACACAATAGTAAGCAGTGGTAAGGATAGAAAAAATTAAGATATACAAAATGTACAGATAAGCACGAAATAGCGAACATAAGTTATACAAAATGTGTAGATAAGCACGAAAAAACTAACACAAAAATGCAATAACATTCACTCTGTATAATATCAAGTATTATGACGGTAACGATAGAAAAATTTAGATATACAAAATGTACAGATAAGCACGAGATAGCGAACATAAGCTATACAAAATATGCAGATAAGCACGAAAAAACACAAAAATGCGATAACATTCACTCTGTAAAATATCGAGCTTTATGAATTTAATGAGTGCGAACGCGCCTTTCATGCATTTACGCGAAAGAATCTCGAGCACGCCATAGAGAGAGATTTTGGATTTATTTTGAGCACCTGGGTTTTCTTAACGTGCACCTATACTGTACAGAAAAATTTTTGCATTTTCTTTTTCTTCAAAATGCTGCCACAGGTGGCCAAAGCTCGAGCCCAGCCGTTCGACGGCATATCAAATGGGCTATTACGACAGGTAATACCGCGACAAGTTGTCTAGAGTAACACTGCATGCGATGTATCGGTACTATAAGCGAGTAAGTTTTCTTACACGAATAAATTGATGTAACTATACCTATTTGTTTTAACAATGAGAATATGAATACAATGGAATATCTTCTCTCTACTAGCAAAAAGGATGCGCAATGCTTGTGGGTATTAGCTAGTGGATGTCATATAATAAGTATGTATGTATGTATGTATGTATGTATGTATAGGTATGTAGTATGTATGTATGTATGTATGTATGATGTATGTATGTGTATGTATGTATGTATGTATGTATGAGTAGTATGTATGTATGTATGTATGTAGTGTAGTATGTATGTAGGATGTATGTATGTATTAGTATGTATGTCCGGCATTCAAGCGGCATTTATTTACAAACCAGATTTACAGACCAATGCGGCAGTTTGGGCGCATTGGTAATCCATTCTGAAGAAAACGAAAAGCGCCGGGAAAACATGGACGAAAAAGGCTTGTGCGATTGCGTGGCTGAAGCGAAACTTGTTGATATGTGAAGGAAACACGTGCTAAATAGACTCCAAGTTTTGTTAGTATAAAAAAAATAGCGCGAACTATAATAACTAAAGTCTTTAAATAAAAGTCGCAGATGGTTGATCACAGTGCAAGAGCTCTAGACCGCCCTCTGTGCGGGGAGCTGTCATAGCTGCTTATATGCAGAAGTTCGCTATCTTGATTTGCGCAGCTTAATAGGTTCCGCCCCTTAGCACACTGGTTAACAAAAATTGAAGTGACCATGAAATTGGCAAAATGCACGTTCCATGAGCTTGGCAGACTGAAATGAGCAACGTGGCAATACCTTAAGGACATAAACACCTCCCGTATAAAGCCGTGACCTAAGGAATTTAAACTTTAATTAGTATGATTTGTATTACAGCTTTTAACTCTGTACTGCACGTAATTGGGCATCATAGAAGAGTGGAGCAATTTCGCGTGCTTTTTTTACTCATGAAAATGAAACTGTATAAACAAAAAACAACGAATTGTTTGTTGTTATGAGCTAATTAGTACAGAAATGAGTCACTAATAACTGTTCCAACTATCCGTAGCTTTAGCTTCGATAAATTCAGCATACCGGAACGGCAAAAATATAATCTTTTCATCGTTTCCCGCAACAAATCCGCATTTCCAGGCATAAAGCTCCGTGCAGCAAGTGTATGAAATTTATTACAAGGTCAATTACTCCATCTTATTTTGGAACATATGCCTCTGGAATAAAAACAATGTTGGGGAAATCCTTTGCTTGCCACGTAACGCCCACCTTTAAGAGGCTTAACGTTAACGAATTCACGTAAAAATGCTTCAAGTAAAAAAAAAAGTGTAAGGGATTTATTTAGCAGCAAATGCTCGTTTGTTGACAGGAATGGCGTGATTGTACGCGTTTTCTGCAGCGTCTACAACGGCGCTGTTTTCGATGAGGAGTGGATGCGAACAGTTAACGCATTAGGGCTCCAAGAAGCAAAGAATTTCTGAGCGCTATGTGATGACCACCGTATGAAACTATGTCCGCGTATTCATAATGCCGGCCGCAAGTCCAGACTGCCCGTGTAAAGTCTACATAATATTAAGCTTTTCATACGATCTGTCACATTGTGCATATTTTATCTTGATTGTACAGTACCGGCTCGTATCCTATAACCATTCCCTCGGTCGAGGTAGGGCGTAGCGGCTTTCACACGCGCTTTGACATTTGTACGTTTGTGAACAGATGGCGGTTAGCGCTACAGCTGTGCACACAGATGTTCCTTTCAGTGACGTCGCAGAGGCAGTCCTCATTTCGCAGATGTAGTCGACGCCGCTATCGCTGCAGTCGTCGTCGTCAGGATGGCCGAGTGGTCTAAGGCGCCAGATTTAAGCTCTGGTCCTCGTAAGAGGGCGTGGGTTCGAACCCCACTTCTGACAACTTTTGACACGTTTTCCTTTTCTTTCTTTTGGTTTACCTTATGCATTAGCGCTCGACTGTCATTCATAGACGCGATTTCTGCTCAGTTTTTTTTATAAACTGAGATTCTTACACAGATATCGTGTCGCTCCGCAATGCTATGTTTAACAAAATATATGCGTTTTTTTATGTTAGCGCAGTTTTGTAAGGTTGCGTGTGGAAATTACGTAAGTCTACGAGTTCAATTAGATTACTAGAGGGAACGGCCATTATTCGCAAAATAAGTGTGAACTACAACTTTAGAAAATGTGCTTTCCGATAATACAGTTTGAAACTAATTTTTTAGATAGCTTAGAACAATATGTGCAATTACGTATATGTCACCTGAATTTGAAATGATAATCCCGAACTGTATAATAAAACTCAAAATATTGCCTAAAGATTTGTCGTTTTTATTGGCATTTATATTAAAGACATGCTAGCTCATGCGGATAGTGTATTTTGTTTGAGCTGATAGGTATTCGTGCCGACATTTTAATGGTTGTGTTTCAGTTCCCTGCGCCCTGCTGTCAGCACATTTTTTATGAGACCACGAAGAAGTTGGCATAAGTCTGCACGATATAAACCCCGTATTTCAACATGCACAGATCATTTCATCAGGAGGGACCTATGTACTTGCGCTGCGTTGCTGCTCGTAGCGGCGTATTAATCGCCGTTTCCGTGCTCGTCAGGATGGCCGAGTGGTCTAAGGCGCCAGATTTAAGCTCTGGTCCTCGTAAGAGGGCGTGGGTTCGAACCCACTTCTGACAAATGTTCGTCGCAACATTTTTTCCCTTTGTTATGTTGGTTTCGTAGTACCTAAAGGCTTCACTTTCTTTCTTAGTTTCCATTTTTGCTGCTGTTTTTACAAATAATAATGGATTCATTGAGACAATGTGTTGCTGTCTTTGAATGTGCGACTTAAGCTACACCATGATTTTTTAGGTAAAGTCACCGGTGTGTACAATTGTACATCAACTTCGAAGTCGCATCACGCACCGCGTGTTTCTTCAAATGACCTGAAACTTAGTGTGCACATTCGTGCAGGCTTCCTGAGTGGACAACTGGCACATTTAACTTCATTATGCTGTATATTGCTGCAGATGATCACTTTGCTAGAGACACTACCATGTTCGACGATCGTTCGACGTGCGACGTTCCAGGACCAACGTCAAGAGTATTCTTTTTCTTCGCTCGAAAATCATACAACCAAAAAACAAACTGTGCATGCATTTTGGGCTAATAGTTGATTCCTTTTATGCAAGGATTGAAGCTGACTGATTGCAGAATAATTAGATATTTAATTACACGCTAATTAGCATTAATTACTGTAGCTCACACAAAACAACACATTCCTTCATTTTATTTCTTGAAATGTATTACTGAGTGCTTGAAATCATGCCATAGAAATTTGATGCATTTGCAGAGTGTGCATCATAATTCGTGACTGAAAGGGTTAATGCATTTTGAAAAAAAAAATTGTGGCAATTAGCATAATGTGCTAGTTAAGTTGTATCTTCTAAAAGCGGACACCGTATAACTTGTACAAGAAAGAAAAAAAAAAGCACGACTGACGAAAAACAAATTTCGCTAATGCACATTGAAACTGCTTACTTCAGATTACACTACTGAAAAAACTGCAATTGCTTATATCTCCCTTGAAGGAGCAGACATTACAAGCACATAAAATTAATTTGCGCATTTAATAAATTAAGAAGTTTCCACTCATGAACTTTTAAACTCCATAATTTTACTTCAAAATGAAGTATGTAAAACGAAGCCACTTCGTTCTCAGAGTGCGCTTACTTTAAAAAGTTTCAAAACTGGTACCAATTTTGGGAGAAGAATAATCGTACTGTTCACGTCATTATTCCATATATTGTGCCAGCTCTGGTGACAAAACGCGTTTTTATGCACTCTGACATGATAATAACTGCAATGCCAACTTATATTCCCGTACATGTCTCGAAACGGTCACACCCACAGAATTCGTGAATGAAATCAGTGGACAGACCGATTGATCAATTTTGACATGTGCAGTAAAGCAACCAGTTAATAATTATCTACAAATATTTAGCGATTTTTTTTTTCGATTACTAGTCGACGAGACTTTGTGCTTTCTTGGGTAAGTAATGTCTGCCTCTTGCATCCTGTATAGTTTAACTGACAGAATAAACTCGTCGTCGAAGTAAATACCAAATTTTTAAAGCACTCCTTTATTTCCTTTTGTTATCGCAGGATTGTTTGAAAAGGTTGCCTGTAGGATATGTAGCAATATTTTTTTAGTCGCTTGGAATTTACTTTGCGATGGTGCTTGATAGCGTCCAAGCTACAATTATTGCTAGAGCAGCAACACTTGGCGGCTGGTGAATTTTGCTTATGCTGATAATCAGGTATTTGTGCCGACTCCACTTTCCATTCTTCATTCTCATTCATTCTCATTCATTCATTCATTCATTCACTTCATTCGGCAACAACTCATATGAACGCACACAAAATTTTTGCCCAAAAGATTGCGGAGATAAAACACATTCCAACCGGTACCTGCTCAACGCATCTCAGAGAAAGATATCAGTTTAGTACTTGAATGGCATCGCTACGGCGTAGATTGACGCCGTGTTCGTCAGGATGGCGAGTAGTCTAGGGCGCCAGATTTAAGCTCTGGTCCTCTTAGGAGGCATGAGTTGGAACCCGACTTCTGACAAATTTTATTTTGTTATGCCGCTTCAACGCCACAGTGGTGAAATGGGTGCTGCCACGACAGTATGCTTTGCAGATATTTTATATATTACGCTCTAGTCTAAAGAAAGCAAAATGTGGCAATTTTGTTAGTCTGCAGCGCCACGATTGTTTTTAAGTACGCGATGATCATTTGTATTATCGGTTTCTTTGTTGGATAGGTACAGAGTATTAAATTAATCCATGTCTGCAATAAACTCCTGCATTAAAGTTAATCATCATTTCTGCATTTCCGTCTTCAAAAAAAATAAATACGAGGTTTATTCATTATGGCCCGAGGTTAGTGACAAGATATACACTGGTATCGCTCCGGCAGTCACTGTAGTCAGGATGGCCGAGTGGTCTAAGGCGCCAGATTAAGCTCTGGTCCTCGAAAGAGGGCGTGGGTTCGAACCCCACTTCTGACATAACACGTAACTTTTCTTTTGTTTCGCTTAAAGACAATGCCTGTCGAGATGGCAAGTCATTTAATAACCATGGTATTATGCTTTTGATTCGTCGCGCACCAGCGTCTCGAGCCTTCGTTTAATATAGGCCACATTATTTTACTCACGCCCCGTTTAGAGCAAGTACGTACAACCTTCGTTCGACTTATCATCTGTCGGCGCGGCCCGCCGAGATATTATGGGTTGATATTGCTAGATATTGTGAGTCAAAGTCAAAGTCAAATGACTTAACTTTGGCTTTGGTGACGTAGTAAGTGATATGGAGCGAACTCAGGCGCCAAGCATACGATAAGGACATGCGGGACGCTATCGTGGTCGCTTGTTCCGACTGACCCGAGGCCGCCCGCCAGAGAGACGGGCAGCCATCTGCAAGCGATAAAAATTTACTCTGCATAGTTAGAAAAAGACGTGCCGTCATATAAAAATGAAAAGCGATGAGGAAATTGCTATAGGTTATTATAGTCGATTACAACATATGTATAACAGTAAGCTCCTCAACAACCATGGCTCTCCCACCCAGAGAAAATGTGCATAGGTGCCCATCCAATGGCACTTGCTCATTTCCGTGACGTCAAGCACCGTACGTGTACCTTGTGGGGTGCTATCGCCCCCTATAAAGTCATTTTCGCTCACGGTGCCCGCGGGTCGGCCGTAGTTATCGTTCTCGCCACCGTGCGAGGGAAGGTGCTGCTCCCGCGGGGGTGCAGCCCTGTCGGCGAGTTTAGACGGGTGCACGGGGAACAGCAATGACTGTTTTTCGGGGGGCTTGGCGCGCGAGTCGGCGGTCGTCTCTTGCGGGAGGTCCGCGGGGACGATTCCGCGGCTCGCTCTGACGAACTCACGAGGCGAGTCGAATGTCGGCGACTCCGCTTTCGCGGTACGAGTGAGTAATAATGGCATTCGATTGCGTTATTTGCCATGTTACTGCTTTTCCATGTGATTCGGCTGGCGAGCTCAACGTTATGTAAATGCTGTTAGTAAATGTCCACCAGTGTACGTTTGCTTCCACAGGTACTCAATTTCTTGAATGGGCTACCTTTCAAAACCGCCGTATTTTAGGTCGGTGATTCCCTTATACAGAAACATACTCGTGTCGCTGGTTTTTGTTGGAAAACTTGAGATTCCTGGCAAATTTCAGGAATGATTCTGGCATCATTTCTCAGGCAATAAAGTTTGCATCATCATCATCTTCTCAGAAAAACAAAATATTTTAATTAGGGACGATGAACTGTTAATTACTAGTATAGTAGTGCTTACATTAGAAGTAGAAAAGTACTAACGCTTGCAGCGGTAATTACCTAGCACGACCTCTTGCACATACGAATGGCAGGCGCGCCACAGTTCTGGGGGCGAAGTTTCTGTTTAGTTGTAAGTGATTATAACCAAGTATAACTGCAGTACTCCTCAGTGGTAACACAGCTGGAGAGCACGAGAAGGTGAAGCCCCCACGGTAGATAAGTTCAGAAGCCGTGAGCTTGATGACGATAACGAACTTCGCGGAAAGGGAGTAATTCGGTTTTCAGCGTGTATGGTACACGGCAAGCGCAAAGAGGTTTATAGGCTTAACGGATGAAGGTATAGACATATCGTGACGCTTCGTTTCACCACAATTATATACATGGTTGTTTGTTTTCGCCGAGTGTCCTTGCGGAAAATAACAGTTTACAAAGGTAATTCAATCTGAATTACGCCGCTGCCATGACTTTGAGCCAGCTGAGTAGTAGAATGAATTAGGTTTCTGCGACAACAATTCTGTGCTTGTCTGGTTCATCTCAGCCGCATCAGGTGGCATCATCTGTTCGGCTTCTCATCTCTTAGGCTACGGTAACCCGGTAGGACGCTAACGCAATGAAGTTTGCGGACAAGTTAAAAGCCCTCTTTATTGAGTTTTGTATTCACAGACAGCGTTCTCGTACTTAATTTTTTTCTCGATAATACAGCGTTGTTGTTTGCGCTATTACCGTTGTTGTCACTACGCACAGCGTAATATTCAGAAAGTTTACTGAATTACAGGACATATATTTCCTATATTATTTTAGATTTAAGGCCTACACAGATTTGCTTAGTACGACTTTTCATCGTTCTTAAATAGGTAGTTGAGAAGCTGCTCATACGATCGAAATGACGTCAATTCCAGCGGAAAAAGGACGTAAAAAGTTATGATAAATCAGCCATAGCTCAGGAATCTATATTAACTTTTGACACGCGGGAGCTCCTCCACGTGCACCTAAACCTAAACATGGGTGTTTCGCAGCCTTCCCCTATCGAAGTGCGCCCGTTTACGTCTTAGCGCCGGAATCGAACCGGAGTCCTCTAGCTTAGCAGCGCAACGCTATAGCTGCTAAGCTTCCACGGCTGGTGAACACGGTGCAAATAGTAGCACTTGAAGGCGAACGCAATATAGAATGCTGCGCTATGCTTTACATGAGCGCTATGTTTAAGGGGTACTGATACCAAAATTTTCTGTCGTCATTATTTTTCCTTTTCTGTTTGGCGTCAAATGAAAGACAAACACCTCGAGACCCTACAAAAGTGTTGGTAAGCGTGAGTGCACCCTGAAAAATTAATTAAAATATGTTTTTTAAGAGATATAGCTTTGATTCCTACTGTACCCTGACGTCACGACACTGTATGACGCTCTCGTCACGTCCCATCGTGATGTTTCTACAGCCGCTCCGTGGCTCCGTTGGTGACTCACAAGAGGCCATTTTAATGTTTTGGTACCTGACGTCGCCAGACTTGACATACTGGTGCATGAAGTCACCAGAATCGATACTGTAGCCGGACGTCACGACAGTGTCGATGTCAGTAGGTGCGCCATGAAAAGCGACTTTAATGCTAAAATAGAGTATCTAATCAGCATTTACTGAGCTTCACACTGCTCTGTACTCGGGAGATTTGCATGACAGAGTAAACTCAGCTTCGAAACATGGTGTCATTACCCCTTTAACCTTGTTCTTATGCAGCTGCCGAAATGAACACCTCTTTCAGACCCAATAGAATGCTGGCGGTTCGATACAGCGTAACTTTTTTCAACTCTTTCTCGCCATTGTCTTTCCGCCATTCTTTAGAGGCTGATAAGAAGATTCAGTCCATGCGTGAAAACTATATCGATAAGCAGCGTCAGCTGCCAGAGCACACGCGTTTGATTCATCTGGCTGGAGGAGTGTTTTTACCCACGCCGTACTCTCGAGTGATCAACGCTAAACGCACACACTGCGTGGTGGACGGTTCTTGGCAGCGCCAGGAACGGTCCTGTCGCAGCGTTGCCAAGTAACGATCGAACTCGGTTTGTGTCAGAGTGCGAAAGAAGCGCCACACCAGTGCTGAAACATTTCCGTGTCTTGACTCATTGAGTGGGGTTGCCCTGGATGCATAGCGCGCATCTCTGACATGTTTTTTTTGTCATTTCTTCCGCCCGAAGAGCATCTGTGGGAACCGAGACGATGGCTTTCGCAGAGATCCACGGATAAAAATAGTTGTGATTCTTTCGGGCTTGTTGGTATACGCTACGAGTAAAAAAGGTGCTGACAAGGATGATATCATTTCCTTTAGAAAATACCAAGCTTGCGCTTTCTTTCGCAGTCGCAAAGTTATGAAATAGTTATAGGCAGGATATGCCACGCCCTCTTGTTAAATGCGAAGCATTTCTTAGCGAACTTCTGCGACTTTGAGCGTATCTTATCTATCTATCTATCTATCTATATCTATCTATCTATCTCTATATATCTATCTATCTATCTATCTATCTATCTATCTATCTATCTATCTATCTCTAGCCGCCTACGACTTTGTGCTCTCCTGGCCGTTTCGTTAATCGGATGTATACCAAAATTGGTATGGATAACATGACCGTATTACGAACATAAATATCAGGTCATAACATGAATCATGACACGCATGTCATGAACAACATTTTACATTCCACGGCCTTGGGGCTCTTGCGGCCACTCCGTTAGTTTCATATATACCAAAACTGGTATGACGTGACAAGAGTTCATGGCGAACATAATGACAGGTCCTACCACAATCATACGCATGTCATATGCGGCATGATTTACATGGCACGGTCTCGGGGCGCTCGCGGCCGTTTAAATGAATGAATTAATACGAAAACTGGTACGACGAGACATTTCGATAGACGACATAACTGACACGTGGTAACATGAAAATTATGACACGCGTGTCATGCACAATATGATTTACATGCCACGCTCATGAGGCACTCGCGGCCGTTTCGCTAGGTTGATATACACCAAAATTGGTATTGCACGATGTGACTGTATGAAGAACATGAATAACAGGTGGTAACGTGAAATCCATGACATGCATGTCATGTTGTCATGATTTACATGCCACGCTCATGGTGCATTCGCGGCCGTTTGTGCTGCTTGATATACACTAAAATTGGTATTGCGTGACGCGACTGCATGACGAACGTAAATTAGAGGTGGTAACATGAAATCATGACATGTGTGTCATGTACGATGATTTACATGGCCCGCTCATGGTGCGCCCGCGGCTGTTTCGCTAGATTGATATACACAAAAATTGGTATTGCGCGATGTGACTGTATCAAGAACATGAATAACAGGTGGTAACGTGAAAACCATGACATGCATTTCATGAACACGCCACGCTCATGGGCATTCGCGGCCGTTTCACTAGCTTGATGTACGCGAAAATTGGTATTGCTCGACGCGCCTATGCCGAATGTAAATGAGAAGTGGTAACATGAAATCGTAACTGGCAAGTCATGTACGACATGATTTACATGCCATGCTCATGGTGCGCTCGCGGCCGTTTCGCCCGCTTGATATGCACCAAAATTCGTATTGCGCAACGTGATGACAAACATATGTGACAGGTGGTAACTTGAAAATTATGATATGCATATCATTTACGGCATGATTTACATGCCACCCTCAATGTCCGATCGCGGCCGTTTCGCTAGCTTGTATACACCAAAATTGGTATTGCGTGACGCGAATGCATGACGAACATACGTGACAGGTGGTAACATGAAAACCATGACATGCATGTCATGTGTGGCGTGATTTACATGCCACGCTCATGGTGGACTCGCGGCCATTTCGCTCGTTTGATATACACCAAATTTGTATTGTGCGATGTGACTGTGGACGAACTAAATGACAGGTTCTAACATGCGAATTATGTTATGCATGTCATGTACGGTATGATTTACATGACACTGTTATGGTGCGTTCCGGCCGTTTAGATAACTGGATATATACCAAATTGGTATGGCATGACAGGAGTGCGTGATGAACATAAATGACCGGTCATGCAGTGTATATACCAGAATATACGTTTCATTAGCATGGATATACCACAATGTGCATGAACGCGTGCATGGCAAACATGCGATATATGGTGAAATATATGCCATGGCATGAATGATTTCATTTGGCTCAAAAATAAACAAAGCGATGTATGCAGCTCTTTGCTGCTGCTTCGCATTACATCGATTCCCACAGTGCGTGGGATCTGCGGATTTTTTTATTTGGATATTTGGGTTTGACCCGCAAAGACGGTTAGCAACGCTCGACGCTGACCACGCCGCAGTGTTCGAGAAGCTTGGCGATTGTAGTAGATCATTTTGTTAACATTGCGCGCAGGACGCGAATAGTCTAGATTATTCCAGAGCTTGCACGACCACCAGTGATAAGGCTGGAAAGTTCGATGCATGATGTATAAAAGACGGCTCATCCCAGCGATCATCAGTTTTTCGACGGCCGCGCTCTCTTCGCCGCTATCAGCGTACAGTGTGTTGCTGTAGTTTGACTTTCCGTTTCCCGGCCACAAGTTCGGCCAATAAAGAGTTTGATCTTCCTCACGCCGACCGCTGCCTTCGTCGACGTCACGACCCCGTGACAAAACACTAAAGCCAAAGTAGAGGGTGAAATATATTAATTAAGATCTATGTACCTTCGTAATTACAAGAACGAAGAGCGGAATTTATGATTATAATTATTTTCAATTACAAACAAAAAAGGAACAGGGTAAGGACAAAAAAACATGTGCCATCGAAGGAAGCCGAGACCATGGGTTCCGCAAGGGATATGCACACCCTGTGTCGACTGAGTAATGCGTACGCGATATGCTATGGCTTGCATTGTTGATCTTATCAATCTAACAGAAACTTTCTCCGTAGGTGGTTCGGGCTTCACTCAATCTAACTGATGTTAAACATGTCCTCGATCCCGTTTTCAGTAACAAACATGGCTTTCTTTTTCCTTTCCTGTCTCGCATACACACACTCACGCAAAAAAAAAATAATAGTATTGCCATTGTATGCTCACGTAGGCTTTGTGGAAACGAAAGGCTACAGAAACAGCAGCTGTCTCCACTAGAAACATTAGAAGTCATTGAAAGTCGTTAGCAACACAGGTCAACATTTTTAACATTACCTGACATTAGCCAGCGCTAATCCACGGTCGTAGTATGCGGATCAATATGGTATAGGCCAAAACACCACTTGTCTCCGCTATTATTATATTATTATAATAATAATAATATAATATCTGGGGTTTAAAGTCCCAAAACCACCATATGATTATGAGAGACGCCGTAGTGGAGGGCTCCGGAAATTTCGACCACTGGGGTTCTTTAACGTGCACCTAAATCTAAGTACACGGGCCTCAAACATTTTCGCCTCCACGAAAATGCAGCCGCCGCGGCCGGGATTTGATCCCGCGACCTTCGGGCAGCAGTCGAGCGCCATAACCACTAGACCACCGTGGCGGGGCATTATTATTATATTATTATTATTATTATTATTATTATTATTCTATTATTATATTATTATTATTATTTTATATGCGTACGTATAGATGACTGCACATGACGTCATGGACCCAGCTACATAGCGTACTGGTTTCCAACATGGCGGCTTTGATGACGTAAAGGCAGCATAATCACAGTGCGGTTAACTTGTTTCAGTATCAAACGATGCAGCCACCATGTAGCCTCTGTGCGTCAACGGGAAAAGAACCTACAAGTGATGAATGATAACATTACCGCGACGTCGAAAACCTTGCGTCCTACTATGCAGTGCACCAATATGACGGTTTCTGTGACGTCAGTGCAAGCCATCTATGCAAGGACACAGAGGAAGCAGGGAGAGGAAGAATAGGGTGCCTCGATGTGCGGGGCCTCGCTTCCAGGGGGAGACACTTTGAAAGATCCGCGCCGCCTGGCGGCCATATTGGTTCAAAAGTGTCGGGCGGCGCGCGAGGCTAGCGCGGAACGGTGCTGTAAACGTTGTTTTTGACGTATGAGATCTGTTCTTTGGCCGCTATGACAGGCTGCTGGTGCCACTGTGTACTAGTTTCACACGCGAAAGGCCAGCGGAGGTTCGCTCCTCTAAAACGAGTGAAGAAAAAAATGGGAAGCACAAGTGAAACGGGACCGCTGGCATCCGACCGACAGCACCAAGATATGCGAGGTTAGTTGTTGACTTGTCCAGCATGTGGCCGTGCATTTGTTATCGCTGGCAGTAAGCACGCTGTTAAAGAAGTCCTTGCTTGTCTCGCTATAGCTTCATCGCATAATCGTCGCGTGAAGCTGCTTTTACAAAGAGGGTGTTAAGCTTTGAGTTAAGCCGTGCGGAGTGAACAGATGCTTCGGCTACCTTGCCGATAAGCTAAGTTTGGTCAAGTTAATCATAGCTCATGCTAAATAACCATAGTCAAAACAATCAATAGCAATCGACACAAATCAATGCTGATTGATACTCATTGATACTAATTGAGCCGCCGGATTAAAGCAGGGTAAGCTTAAAAAAGCCTCGTTAAACCAGTATATCACAGCCTAAATGAGCTTGGACAAGCCAATTTAACGCTAGTCGTTACCACTCTATACTGATAGATATCTATCAAGTGGGATTAGGCTAGATTAATGGAGATTATGTCGGATCACGCTAATCCGGTCCAAGATCGGATGGCATAGCCATGAGGTAGATTAGACACGACTGTTCTTTCGGATTAAGCCTGACTAAATAAATCCGGGTTAACCTAATCCTGAACATGTCAATGTTGAGTGAATTGAGAATGACTTGCCGTTTAGTTGACTGTGTATGGTCACATTGAGCCAATCCGAGTAAATTCGATTAAGCTGGATTAAGGTAGTCTGAATTTTGAACTTTCCAATTTTGAGTAAGTTGAGATTGCCTAGCCACTTGGATGACAGAGTATGGCCACATAAGGCAATGTGGATTAAGCCGGATTAAGCTAATCCACATTAAGCTAATCACGAGCAAGTGAAGTTGGAGTGAGATTGTCTTGCTTGCTGGATGCCTGAGCATGGCCACGTTAAGCCAGCCCGGATTGAGCCGGATTAAGCTAATCCGAATCAAGCTAAACCTAAAGAAATCTATTTTGAGAAAGTTGAGATTGCCTAGCCAATTGGATGACAGAGTATGGCCACAAAAAGGCTATGTGGATTAAGCCGGATTAAGCTAATCCACTTAAGCTCATCACGAGCTAGTGAATTTGGAGAGAGTTGAGATTGTCTAGCCTGTTGGATGCCGGAGCATGGCCACGTTAAGCCCATGCGGATTAAGCCAGATTAAGCTAATCCGAAATAAGTTAAATTAATAAAGTGGCTATTAGAGCTCTATGACCGGGTAATGTATGACATGCATCACAAAGTTTTCGTGTTATGATCAGCTATTTATGTAATTCATATCTCTTATCATGCCATGTAAATTTCGGTACTCAACAAGTTAATAAAACCGCCATTAGAGTTTCGTGACCGGGTCATGTATGTCATGGCGTACATGACATGCATGACATCTTTTTGGTGTTATGACCAGTCATTTTTTTCATCTTACGCTGTTATCATGCCCTGTCAATTTTGGTATACATAAAGTTAATAAAACGGCCGTTAGAACATTATGACTGTGTCATGTGTGTCATGGCGCACATGACATGCATGACATGATTTTCGTGTTATGACCAGTCATTCATGTTAGCCATACGCTCCTATCATGCCGTGTCAGTTTTGGTACACATCAAGCTAATAAAGCGGCCGTAAGAGCTCCATGACCGGGTCATGTATGTCATGGCCTATATGACATGCATGACAAGGTTTTCGTGTTATGGCCAGTCATGTATATTTTCCTCATGCTCTTATCATACCATGTCAATTTTGGTATACATGAAGTTGACCAAACGGCCGTTGTAGCTCCTTGACCATGTCACGTATGTCATGGCGTACATTAAAGGCATGTCATGAGATTCATGTAATGAGCAGTCATTTATGTTCTTCCCATGCTCTTGTCATGCCATGTCAATTTTGGTACTCGTCAACTGAATCGCCCGCGAGAGCACGAGGACCTACGCAGCCAGTGAGATAGCTAGACCGATAGATACGCTCTAAATGCCTTCATTTCGCCATCAAATGCTTCGTGCGTAATAATTAGTGCCTAATCTATTTGTTACCAACATTATAAGTGCAAGCCCTACCGCTCGAAGGGATAAACTGAGCCAAATTACCACGTATTTCGCTGAAAGCGTTCCATCTTTGCATGCCAGGCATTGCCACCGCACGCGAACGTTTGAACAATGGCGTCCACAAAAGCAGTGTCTCCACCCTGTTCCGGAGGAGCACATCGAGGCACCCTAAGGATGGATGGATGGATGCTATGAGCGTCCCCTTTATAACGGGGCGGTGACAAGTGTGCCACCTGGCTCAACAAAAAATCTTTTTTTTTTATGTTGGCCTAATGCCTCTATTCAGATAAAATCTATCTTACTACAGGAAAAAAAAAAGAACGTTAATTCTCAGCCCAGTTCTCTGCCCTTTACGGCAGACTGTCCTTATTTTTTTCCCAATATTTATTTTTTATCCTTTCTCTCTAATTTTCTGCCACCAATACTCTAACCGTCTTACTTATTTCAATCGCGGGTGTGTTCAGCATTCCATTGTTGTCCCTAAAATTCAAGGCTTCATGCAGGCTCGTGCCCAAACGTACACCAGGGTGGATATCTCCACATTCAATCAGAACATGCTCCGCCGTTTCCTTATCTTCCCCGCAGCATGTACATCGTTATTCTTTACTGAATCTCGCTTTATAACCACGCGTTCTCAACCAGATCTCGCTTTAAACAGTAAAGCGCTTCCCCTTGGATTATCGTAAAATGCCTCCCTCCTTATTTCATTTTGCCCTTTCGGTAGTTACACAAAGCCGGTTTTTTCTCCATAGCTGCCGTCCAGTAAATCCTCTCCGCCTCTCTGACTTTTCGCTCAACGCTCTTTGTTGACATTTTGCTTACACTACCAGCCGTATATTTACTAGTGAGCCTCCTAGTTCTTTTTCTCCACTGTGTGTCCACACTCTTGCTATACAAATAACGGTACACCTTCTCTGCCCATCTACTCTCCTTCATATTTCTTAGCCTTTCTTCGAACATTCTTTTGCTGTGAGCTTCCCTCGCCTCAAAATCCGCCCATCCCATATCGCCCTTTACAGCCTCATTTGTCGTCTTCCCGTGAGCACCCAACGCGAGGCGTCCCACAGTCCTTTGATTTACATCCATTCCCGATTGCACCTCTGCCCTCATGCACACCTCTGAGTTCCCAAAAGTAAGCCCCGGAACCATTACACCTTTCCACAGACCTCGAAGCACCTCGTACCTATTGTATCCCCACAACGCTCTGTGCTTCATTATTGCAGCATTCCTCTTTCCTTTTGCTGCCGAGGCTTTTTCCTGTACCTCCATGTATCTATCACTCTCATTTACCCACACTCCAAGGTACTTGTATTCGCTTACCCTTGGTATTTCTTGGCCTTGTATTGACACCGTCTGATCACAGGGATCATTGAATACCATCAATCCACATTTTGTTACAAAATCCTAGTCCAAGAGCTTCACCTTCCCTTCCGCATATATCCGCCAGCCGCTGTATATCATCTCGACTGTCCGCAAATAAGACGATATCGTCCGCATAAAATAAACCTGGAAGCTTCTGCTCAATCATCACGCCGCCCTGTTTGTGTGACAGATTAAAACGATTGTTGCTACCTTCAGCGCTTTTTCCATACTCACCATGTACAGCATGAATAACAGCGGGGACAAAGGACATCCATGTCTCAGCCCCTTGCTAATCTCAACGTTCTCTTTGTTATTCATTCCTTCCCATTCTACGCAAACTGTATTTTCTTGGTATAGCTCCCTCAAAAGCTGTATACAGTCGTCGCCTATGCCCATTCCTTTCAATATGTCCCACAGAATTTCCTGATTAACGTTGTCGTATGCCCCAGTGATGTCTAGAAAAGCCACGTACAAGGGCCTATTTTCTATTTTAGATATTTCTATACACTGAGTGAGAAAAAACAGGTTATCGTCTAAACGCCTGTCGACTCGAAATCCGTTCTGAAGTTCTCCCAAAATATCGTTATGTTATGTTATGTCATGTTATGTTATGTTATGTTATGTTATGTTATGTTATGTTATGTTATGTTTGTTATGTTATGTTATGTTATGTTATGTTATGTTATGTTATGTTAAGGAAGCAGGATAACAAGTGCCACCTAGTGGGGCGCAACGCCTGCCTACTCTTTTGGGAGGAGGGAAGAGATGGAGGAAAGGAAGATGGGAGGAGCGAAAGAGCAAAGAAGGTAACAAACAAAAGGATTTGGGCTAAAATAGTAAGTGAAAACACGCAAAAAAACATTGATCAGGCGTAAAATTTATCGTTAAGCATCCGCTAACAAGTCGCTGGGTGAAGGGAAGATACGCGGAGATAGGATCTTGCATGCATAACTATGCTACAGTTTAGCGCCACTGAATGTTTATGTGTCACAGCATACTTCAATCGCAATTTTTGTGAACCTGTTACCACATTGGCGACCTTTTATAGATTCTCGTTTATTACAAGTAGCGTTTATCAATGGGGACAAAAAGATAGATAGATAGATAGAT
Source organism: Rhipicephalus sanguineus (assembly GCF_013339695.2). Taxonomy (NCBI): domain Eukaryota; kingdom Metazoa; phylum Arthropoda; class Arachnida; order Ixodida; family Ixodidae; genus Rhipicephalus; species Rhipicephalus sanguineus. Next base: position 27,622 of record NW_023614314.1, read on the forward strand.
AGATAGATAGATAGATAGATAGAGAGATAGATAGATAGATAGATAGATAGATAGATAGATAGATAGATAGATATAGATAGATAGATAGATAGATAGATAGATAGATAGATAAGATAGATAGATAGATAGATAGATAGATAGATTAGAAGAAAACTGTTACGTTCTATTACTGAACAACCCGGATCGCACACAAAGGAATTTTTTTTTTTGCGAAAACTGAGCTAGAACAAAACAGTACCAAGCCCAACGTCTTCTAAGTTTGTACGACGAAAATACGCTTTACTGTACCCGGGTTTTTAGGTTTTCGTTCTAGTGCCTTCAGACGTTGGTCTGGTACAACAGAAGGTGATTAATGCATTTTACAGTCAGAAAGTTTTCAGAAATCCCGTTTTCTAAGTGGACGCCGGCCATGCGTTCTTGCAGGCGTGAATACTAATTCCGAGTAGCTACAATTATAAAGCAGTAATACGCGAGAAGCTGTCATGCTGCGAAGTAACTAAGCCGTTTGAATAGAGAAAAACGAAGCTTATGCGACATCAGTGTACTTTAAATGAAATTCTGAAATTTTACGCTCTAAAGCCACGACATATGCATATGAGGCAAGCCGCTGTGGGGAGCTCTGGAATAACGTTGACCTGTAGGAGACCTTTATAGCGGGCACCCAAATCTGCAAGTAACTACACTGGCTTTTTATTATTATTTTTTTCTTTTTGCATTTCACTTTTCTAGAAGGGTGGTCGTTACGCCAGGGTATCGATCCTATGCCCTCGATATTAACAGCGCAACACCACAGCCCCTTAGCAACCACGACAGGCAGATCCATGAACTGCCCTTCAATTTCATGATATCGACAGGCCATTCACGTAGACAGTGTCACTACGGATTTTAAACTCTGGCGTTTACTTTCCAGTTTGAGAAGTAACTTCTTCCAAACTTTTATGGCGTTGCTTACGGCCTTTTTTCTGTTAAATGCATTTAAGGAGAGGTTGGTGCCGATACATGGCTCCGGCTACTCCTCTTCCTTTACTTATTAATTAGTGTCACGAACCTATAAATAAAAGTAGAGTATTGTAAAACTCACGGCAATGTCTTTTTAATGTTCACACACAAGACACACAAGAAACGTTCGCACTTTGCCGAAAAGTTCATCTCGCAGTCCTTTGTATAATGCGGTCACACAACAGTCACTGGGCCCTTTCCCGCACAGCTGTCTTGAATCAGAAGCGGCAACACGAAACATGTGACCAGAAGTATCTTATTATGAAGAAAAATTACAAATGGGAATCAGTATCTTTTTGATATTTCCGACTCTTCTAAAAACTGTACGCATCACTCGTCGCCTTCATATCTTCGGGACCTTGCGCACGCTGCATGGCCAAACAGACACCGCTGAGCGAAGCTTGAGTTGTAATAATAGAAACGAAGAGGTCGTTCTTGTCTTGGTCCCTTTCACAAGAACATCGCGATCCTTCCGAAATGACTGCGCGTGTCATATCACGTCACAAATCAAACGATTGCGAGCGTGTAAGAGCCTATATATACATGGAAGGTTTATAGCTCCATTCTTCTCCGCCACAAAGTGCCATTGTTTCTGAGTATAAGAAGAACACGCAAATAAAAGAAACAGGTCAGGGTGATTGAGGAATTACAAAAAAAATGAATAAATAAAAGGACTGTTTAAGATTACATAGATACGCTGCAGTTTCACGGTGTATTGCGCCATTAAGAGCTATAGCAAACGCGCTCTGGGTGCAGCCGCTTTCGTGTAAACCCATGAGGAAGTGTCGCTTTTATGGAGCCGTTATTTCCACTTTAACGGCCACTGCCTTTGCTGCTTTGTCATGGCCACTTTTTCCGTATTGGATCGAAGAAGAGTACATGCATACAAGCCATGTTGCTCTTGAATTTTTTAAGACCCGAGCGCATCCCTACCGCTGGATTCACCTTTACAGGGTGTTTGAGTTAAAAAGCACCAAGTATTAAAAAATTAAACATAGGTGGTACGCATCTCCAATTAGTGCAGTATTGTTCTGAGCCATGTAGAGCACGTCAGAATATTTTTCCAGTCCGCCAAGCTCGGTAAATAACAAAGATTGCTTAATGAACTTTTTAAATAATAACTCTAGAGAAAAGTTTCACTACAAAAGTTGTAGCGCTTGTTCAGAAACATCGAATTTTTAATCTATGCTAACTCCCCTGCTTAATTTTTTTCCGGCCTTTCTTTAAAGCGCGCGAATTAAAAAAAAATAGCACGTGACTGCCGCCTAACGCGCGGCGCTTCAGTGCCCTCAAATGTACGTTGAACGACGTTGAACGAATTATCAAAGGCTGCTCCGCGCACAAAGGTCGATTCAGCAGGCTGCCGGTGACTGCGATGGACGCTAAATGATGATAGAGACGTACCATCAAAAAAAAGATCTACGAAATAGCGGCCGTCACGTGCACCACGCTGTCACCCTCGCCCCTTCCAATGTGTTTCTTCATTGGTGCGAAAAGAAAAAAAACGCCAGGCCTGCGCGGAAAGCGCAGCACAGTCACAGCGAAAGCTGGAAGAGCGGCATTTCTAGAGCCCGTTATAAACTCTCCTGTGGCTACTAATACAGGTACATTAGCCACATACCCACTACGCCACAAAGCGCAATTTTTGGGAAGTTGGGAAGCACCCAGCACGCCATTATTCGTTGTTCTGCGGAGAAGCGAGGTACCATTTGTAAGCGATTATGTGCAGTTTGTTGATGCGGCGGTTGATGACGATGAATAATTATGGTTGCGCCCTTTGTAATGGGTTGGAAGCTTTAAACGACCCACTAGTTACGTAATGCATATTGTGTGACGCCCGGTCGTTATTTAAATGTCCCACCACGCTTTATAACACACTTTAACCGGAGAAACGTAGAGCGAGAGAGAGAGAGAATTGACTTTATTGAGACCCTGAGGAAATGGATCATGGGAGCCTTATGGGCTTCCTTGGCAACCAACAGAAGTGCACTTGCGAGGAACCCACTACGCTATAAATCATTGTAATTTTTGAGAAGTAGGGCAGTAGGCACTGTGGCCATTTTTCGTCATTCTACAGACAGCCGTGGTACCTGCTAAACGCATGTAAGGCATTATGCGCACTTTGTGATGCTGTGCGTGATGACGATGAAGAATTATGGCAGAGCTCTTTGTAATGGGTTGGAAGCATTCAACAACCTACTCGTTGCGCAATTCGCATTGTGTGACGCCTGGTTACAGAATTCGCGTTGTGCTACGCTTGGTGCTTATTCTACTCTTTTACCACGCTTTATTGCTATGCTAATGTGGTTCCTTCCCGACATGAAGCCTGTATAGGACCTTTTTGCATAGCAGCTTCAAGCCCGGCATGGCTCAGAGGTTGAATACTGGGCTCCCACGCAGAGGGCCCAGGTTCGAACCTCGTTCCATCCTGGAATTTTTTTCTTATTTAGTTTTTTTTTCTTATTTCGAGCGATACTGGTTACGGACACCGGCGGCGGCGGCGGCGGCGGCGGACCACTACGGCACCAAAAAACGGCCGTGGTGAAATGATCTCATAACAGCTTTCGCTGTAAAATGCCTACCCTACATCAAATGCTACGTACGGTCTCATGTAGCATTTGCTCCGTGGCTGCAGTTTTTTTTTGTTGAATAATTTTTATTTGTTGTTGAAACGGTATGCTCATTTTGTCACTTAACGTCCATTGCAGTCACCGATACCTGTTACACCGATCTTCGCGCACGAATCAGCTTTTGATAATTCGTTCAACCTACATTCGAGGGCACTGAAAGCGCCGCGTATTTGACGGCAGTCACGTGGTATTTTTTAAAATTCGCGCGCTTTAAAGAAAGGCCGGAAAAAATTAAGCAGGGGAGTTATCTTAACACAGATTGAAAATTCAATGTTTCAGAACAAGCGCTACAACTTTTGTATTGAAAACTGTTCTCTAGAGTTAACATTTAAAAGTTCATTAAGCAATCTTTGTTAATTGCCGAGCTTGGCGGGTTGAAAAAAAATATTCTGACGTGCTCTATATGGCTCAGAACAATATTAGGCTAATTGCAGACGCGTAGCGCCTATGCTTAATTTTTTATTACTTGGTGCTTTTAGCTGAAACACCCTGTACACCACTTGCTCAGAGGCCGCTTTTACGTTGGGCTTCATTTCTGTTTTGTGCATTATTTTTTATTTTTGTACTGCGATTCAGCGGGGCGTTTTGTAAATTACAAAAGTTAGAAAGAAAGCTGCCAACGAATGAAAGGTACTGGTCAAGTTTTGGCGAGGAAAGTAAAAATAAAAGCTGCGTTCAATTCGTGTTCACTTCGAGCGTTCACTTCGAGCTGTGCATTCACTTTTTGTATGCAGCTTCCGCTTGACGAATGAATTTTAGGGGCGAAGCTCCTTATGTCGTGGGTCTGTCCATCCTCCGTTTGTTTGTAGCGTTGTAGTAGCCACCTCTAGCTCGTGAGAAGCGCGCGTTCTGGTATGCAGTAGAAGAAGAGACGACGTTGACGAGTGAGACTCTCGTGCGTGTTCGCCTGTGTGGCATGTTTTAGGGGCGAAGCTCCTAAAGCCGTGGCTTTGTCCCTCCTAGCTCGTGCGTGACTGCCTATGCCACGCGTATGTGCCAGGTGATGGCAACGAAGCAGCGCGAGTGTTCGGCCCAGCGCAGGGACGAAGAGAGTTGCAGTTCTTTCTCTGATCGATAAAGCGTGTTTGTTTGTCGTGCTCCGTGTCCTCGTCGATCCCACGTCCTTACAATGGTGGAGGTGCGGGGTTAGCTTCATGCTTGGCACTCCATCGCGGAGCCGACAATCGAGCCCGAAATCGCCACCACGCGTCGAAACACCGGTCCACCGATTCAGTCGCCGTCTGCTAGTCGCCGTTATGACCGGTGCCTCGCACCCAACCTGTCTATCGGGGACGTCAAGTCGTTTATAGACGCTGCGTTACGTGACTACGACAAGTACAAGAACCGTCCGTTTGTGCTGGTTGGGGACTTCAACGTGGACCTCATTGCCAATGACTGGATCGTGCAGCACATGCTTTCCAAACACGCACTCAGATGTATCCATATGCAACCTACCACGATCCGAGGGACGTGCATAGACGTGGTGTTTGCAAACTTCCCACTGCAGCCAGTACAAGAACCTCTCTCGCTTCATTTCACGGACCATAAAGCCGTCATAATGAAGGGACCTCTTAATCCAGCCGCCATGACAACGAGGAAATGAAAAGAACAAACGAAGAAACAAAACACAAACGAACAAGAACAAAATAAAAGTTGATTTTGTATATATACGGCCAGTCTTACGTCTTTCTAATGATGTAATGGGCTAACTTTCAAGGGAGAGTTACGGTTTACCGATGATCTCCCCCTCTCGAGCTTCGACCACGTCATCATTCATTCCGTGGATATGGCGTGATTTTCTTCTTTACTGCGCGCGTTCTGGTATGCAGTAGAAGAAGAAGACGACGTTGACGAGTGACACTCTCGTGCGTGTTCGCCTGTGTGGCGTTCTTTCTTCTTTACTACGTCTTGTGTTTTCAACGACACCCGAAGACAACATTTCAGATGTAACGCGCCATGAAGCTCCCTCTTGGCACGCTTTTTCTTTAGCTCGGAGTCGCCGATGGAAGACAAGGCTGCGGAACGGAGGGCACGGAAGGCGGCGGCAGCGCGCGCTCGCAGGCAGAATCCTGAGGGAGAGCCCGCGGGGCCGAAGCTGCACGTCGACGCCGCGAAGCAGATTCCGCCGTTCGAGCCCGCGAAGCCGAAGCTGCTCGACAAGCTGCACGGCTGCGGCGAGAAGACTCCGCCGTTCGAGCCCGCGAGGCCGAAGCTGCTCGACAAGCTGCAGGGCTGCGGCGAGAAGACCCCGCCGTTCGAGCCCGCGAGGCCGAAGCTGCTCGACAAGCTGCACGGCTGCGGCGCGAAGACACCGCCGTTCGAGCCCGCGAGGCCGAAGCTGCTCGACAAGCTGCACGGCTGCGGCGCAAAGACCCCGCCGTTCGAGCCCGCGAGCCGAAGCTGCACGGCTGCGGCTCGAATCGGATATTCAAAATGTGAAGGACTGTGAAGCGGTGAGAAAGCGCGCGTACCGGCAGGCAGAGCCCGAGGCTGTGCGAGCACGTGAAGTGGCTGCAAAACGCATCAGGCGGGCTCTGCCCGAAGGCGCCGACGCGCGCTTCCAGCGGGACTTCCTTGGTAACAGTTTCGGCCATAGTTGCGGTGTGTGCAACAGATTGTGGTTCTCAAACAATCTAGTCACATGTCTTCCATCAAGAAGGACACGCTCGCGCCAATGCCATCGCCGTGCTGCAGCGCGAGTTCGCTTCGCCCACTTATCATCATCACCACGTGGATATGCTGTGATTTTTTAAAATGTGCGTTCCTCTTAAGCATGGCTCGAGGCGCACGAATTTCGCGATCACTTCGTCTTTGCGGCCTTCGCGTGAAAAAAAAAAAAAAGAAAGTGCTGTCTTTATGAGGCCATATGCTCTTTTGCCTTCAAGTAGTCTCAACAGCGTAAGGGGCCCCGGCAACTTTTGCTTCCAGTTTTCTTGATTGCTCAAGTAACTAAGCATTCTTTGAGTTAAGTTGAGATACGCTTAGAGGCCGATTTTTTGGGCCGCCTCATTACCGTATGCATGCATAAAATTGCGAACTTTGTTCCATCCTTTGAAAAATTGCAGCAAAAACAACGACAATTATGCTTGTTATTCCGGGAATAACTTTAGGTAGGGTGAAGCGCAAGTCAAATACAGGCCGTAAGGGCAGACATTAGGCAAATGAGGGCTTTGCGTTTGTTAGATTTTCCAATGCTTCTGTTGCCATTTTTTTTCTTCGCTTCGCTTGCGAGCATCTAGTTATATCAAGAACAGAGAAAGAGAGAAAGACAGAGAGGTAGAAGAAAGGAGAAGCAGGGGATTTATACCAGACGCAAGTAAGGTTTGCTACCCTGCACACGTGGTATGGAAGTGCAAAGAGAGATGAAAACATCGAGAGAGAGTGAGGGAGAGCGAGAAAGAGGGAGAGTCCTAGTCCTGCGAGCACGAGCAGTTCAAGTCACAGATGCACGCCAAGTATCCAGTCTATCGCTGAGACCTGTCGACTTGAAGTGCGCACTAGCAACGTCATCGTTTCTCACTCTGCCAATGGTCCGAGAATACGCCGAGATACGAATCTTCGCTTCCAAAAGCGGTCTCGCATGGAGAAAAAGCAGAGCTGTTATACGCTAGTATCCAGCGGATCGCTGAGTGCGTAGACCGACCACATAGACCTAAAACAGAGGCGGTTGCGAACTTGCCATTGGCAAGTGCTGCGACGTGCCTGTCACTTCTGCTGCCCGCTGTTATATGGTGTGTGTACTGGCGGTGGAAAAAAGAAAACCATCTGCAGGACAACAAGTAAAGCCGACATGGAAAATTGAACACATCAGAGAGTTTCTGGCTTTGCGAAAATTTGATGCCGAACATGCCGAACATTTCACCACGCGCTCTTCAGGGGGCCACGCTCAAGATGCTGGCAAACTATAGACAGAAGATGCAATGCAGGTGCCGCCCAAACCGCGGTGCCCAAACGCAGCGTACTGGGGAAGGACGCTGTTTCAAAATAGAGAGTTTGAGAATTCGGGACCCAAGACATTGGGTCCTCAATGTACAAATATGGCTTCACAGCCGCCATCTTTTGGGGGCACGGCTTCACTCTTGAGCAATAATTGCCACTCCAGCAATTTTTTTAACCTCGATGGTTGGGTAGGCTGCTCTTGCGTTCGGAGGAGTACCAGTCTCTGAGAATTGGGTCAAAACGCAAGCCGTGTCGGGTCAAACGCACGGGGCGCCACACGTGGCGAAATTAAAATCATGCCATACGCCAGCCATACTGCGTCGTGGCCCACGCTGCGTCTGCGTCGTCGTCTCGCTGGCGACCCAAGGTGCCTGGGGGACACACGCTAGTTTTCTATTTTGGGGCATTGGGTCAACGCGAGCACAAGTGCCCAAGAGTTGCTTGGGTTCTCAAGCTCTCTCATCGCCCCGTGGACAGCTCCCAAAGGGGATTTCACGCCCATCAGCTCCGCTAGTCGCCGACGCTTATCAATTGTAATGGTCTCAAATTTTTATCTGCTTATACGTTGTACACTATAGCTCTCGCAAGCCTTGTCTTATTCACGACACCGGAATACAAATATCGTTAATGCATCTGGCATTCTACGACATGTACCCCTGCATCGTTGCTTGTTAATGGCAGTTCATGGCGTTTATTTTAAAGTCGTATCACTATACCGTGCGTTATCTTGCGGTCGCACGACGCTTATATACTTCCCGAAGCTTTCGAAAAAATTGTTTCAGACGCGTGTCACGCGCAGTTCTGCAATGAGCGTGCCAAATAGCGGTCGAGATAGCGAGAGAGATAATGCTCTTGGTGCCGGAGAAGCGGGATGTTTAATTTCGGTAGGTATACGGCGCTCGTTTTGGAGCGTTTCCAGTTAGGCTATAATTGCGAAACGGATATGGCGTTCGATAAATGTATCCATAGCACGACGCGGGCTACGCACGTGTCTACTGCGTTTTCGAGAAGTGTCAACCAGGGGGCTTCGTGGTGATCCCTATGCACGACGTCATTTCAGATTCTCTCGTAGCCATGAAGATGGCCTTAATTTACCGTCTTCCCCGTAAATGCTGTGCGTCAAGCTCTCGGGCGATATTTGTATAGCGCCAATGAATTGTGAAAAATTGGCAGTTTCATGGCCGTAAAATGTAATTGTGAATAGCTCCATTTCAATTGGCGAGTTCTTGAAGTTCTCGATGGTTCTGCGGTGAATTGCGGGTGTGTGCGGGTCAGGTTCTGGCGTAAGAGGTTCGTGCCTCTGAGAAAGCAGATCGGTGCGTTTGCTCTGATGCCCTAAGCAAATACGTGAAGTTTCTTTCAATTGCCTTGACTTTAGAGGTCTGCGATCCACCGACGGGAATACTATCTTTCCGTGCATGAGCAGAGAGCTCGGCTGCTGATGCTAAAGTCGCGGGTTCGATCCCGGCGGCGGCTGTCGCATCTCGATGGAGGCGAAACGCTGAAGGCCCGTGTACTGTGCGACGTCAGTGGACCAGGCCCGTAGCCGGGGGGGGGGGGGGGTGAGGGGGCTAGGGTCCCGGCCCCCCCCCCCGAAATATTGGTGAAGTACCTGTTTTTACCAAAAACAAATAATAATATAGGTGTTTTTCTGAAATAGTCAAGGTTTTCAGCAAGTGCCCCCCCCCGAAAAAAATTCCAGGCTATGGGCCTGCAGTGGACGTTAAAGAACAGTGAATGGTCGTACATTCCGGAGCCCTCCACTACGTCGTGCCTGATAATCATGTCATGGTGTTGGTGCGCAAAACCCCACCAGTTATTTTTTGCATAGTCAACGATGACCCACTAGCTAGCTCTAATTTTGCATTAGCACGTTCGTCCTTGGTATATCAGCGGCACAAGTTTCCATCTGCGTTACTTTTTTTACTTATAAATTGTACGATTGAGTCCAGGGCACGCGCGCATGAAAACCCTAGCACGAGCTATTCGGCTGCAGCATTCTCATCGTTAATAGCCGTTAATTTTTGGACTTCGCGCATCTTAAAAGAGATAACGCCTGGTCATCATATACACGGCCGCTACATAAAAAAAAAACCGTGTCATATATTCTCATCACAAGGTATAATTTCAAGGTAAGCATATTGGACAGAAGTCTGTCTGGCTAGGAGAAATTACAAGAGTAAAAGCACGCTCTAGCCACGTTTTGTCTTTAGTTTTCTTAATTAAAATACTGACTCTACATTTCCAGACCCGTTCGGTCTCTTCTTCAGGGGGTGACTGCCCGGCCGTGCCGGCTCCGAAGCTAGCGCTCTTTAGTGTCTCCCTCTCCACCGTCGTTCTCCCCGCCGCTCTTGTTAGTGGGCTGTCTTCTCCATTGGTTCCGGAGACCGTGTACATACACGCTCGGCAGTGTCCGTGTTGAACGGTTGGTGTTTCCAGGTGTCGTTTGAATATGCCAAGATTCCAAGAATTGTCTTTTGGTGCGGCTACCTTTCGTTTCGATGACCCGGGCAGCGTCGAAGTTGTTGTGGGGGTCCAGCTTCTCGCTGTGTTCTGCGAGAGCGTTTCGTGCTGCATTTAAGCTCTGAAATCAAGTGTCGTCGAGAAACGAAATCTGGCAGGCTAGATTTTCAAACAAACGGCTATTTTCACACGCTCCGCGACATATTTCGTTGGCAGTTTAAAAACGAGAGATGTAACACGTTAGCAATATGGACCGATGCACTTGCAGAAGGGTATATAGGCGAGCAAGTTGGTGTAGATTCCTTGCGATAGCTTCTGATCACGACAAAAAAAAAGATCGTTGATCCCTCTGTCATAGGAATCGGTATAACACGAAAGTGAAACGTGTCGTCAAAGAAGAAGCTGATTGCTTTAGTGCATTGGTATATCAGAGCTTGTGTAATGTCTATTGTTTGGCAGATGTAGCACCGCCTCATGTGGACGCACTCACGTTGACGCCTAGTGGCACATCGCCGTACTGACGACTAAAGCCCATGATCATGACTGAACCCTTGCGGTAGCTCAAGTTCTTAACATATACGTGGTCACCCATATGGTGAATCCCGCGCAAATATAGCATCAACAAGCACACAATAGACACTGATACTCGATAGCACTACTCCCAAGCGTCGTGAAACGCGAAGAGAAACGCTACGCGCGTTGTGTCTTCCCTCGAGCCCGGCAGTTAATTCTCATAGGGCGAGCGGGCAACGCGGTGCAACAGCCAGGCGAGCGTCGGAGAGCTATTTTTCGATATGGATGGATGCTATGAGCGAGGCTTGGGCCAAAGGCAGCACCTCGCGGTGTGTTAAACGAAATTACACTTCTATTGGAAACGCGCCGAATGGGATGGTCGCAGGAACGTTTTAACGCGATAGCGTTAAAGAGCTCGTATCGCAGAAATTCCGCCGTCGGCGTCGGCGCCGGCACCGTTGGTTGTGAGCGAAAAATCATCATCTTGTCCGTGACCGAAAAATCGAAAAAGCTGCAAATAAAATAAATAATAAAAATGTTGGGACCGAGTGAGAATCGAACCCAGGCCGTCTGCGTGGCAAGCAGGTGTTCTACCACACAGCCACGCCTCTCTTTTTTTTTTTCTTTCATGGTATTTATTACAAATGTGTGTAATTAGCATACATAGCGAACAAAATACTCAAGGCGGCCTCTACCAGCGTACAAGCGTTACACAGAAGTCCTAAAAGGGTATTAAAGCTATACATTTCATGAAGAGTGGATACCAGTCCGGTTGAAACTCTAATTGTTCGTAAAAGTCTTTTAGCTGAAGAGCCATTTGAATGAAATGTAACCGCGATGATACCATGGGTTCCGCATGCCTGTCTAACATGCGAGTTTTCCATAAACTGTGCATACCCATTAGTAATAGCATGTCAACAGGCACAGAATGGCTTTTCGGTGGCATGATAACGTATGCTATACGAATTTAAATCGAGTTGTTTTTTAAAAGCCCTTTGTAGAACGTCCCAGAAGTGTATGCCGTCTTTACAGCTGATGAAGCAATGTTCTATATTTCCGGAACTTCACAGAGGCGACAGTTAACTGAAGATACAAAGATGCCTTTGCTGCCTAACCAGGTCTTCACAGGCAGCGTCTGTGTATGCACTTTGTAGAAGAATGTCTTGGATGTTGGTGAAATAGGCATTTTCTTCACACGCACAAGCACGTCGTGTCCAGGCAATCCAACATATAGTGAGCGGTACAAAGGTGCAGGAAACAACATATCATATGGCATTATATAGATCTTTTCGTGAACTAGAGAATAAATAGTCGTTTGAGAATCTTACTGTCAAAAACCGCACTGATTCATACACTTCACGCATGAATCCTTGCAAATAGGGAGGCGAGGCACAATTAGCAGATACCACTAAACTTGGTAAAACATCGACGAGATTCACTTGTAAAATGTTCGAAGCAGCGGATGATCGCAGTCCCGAAAGTAGAAAAAACGGGATACCAATTGTCTAATAAAGAGATGCACCAACCCAAGACCACCTGCACAAACTGGTCTAAAAACATTGTCACGCCTCATCGGCTCGTAACTTGATGACCAAATAAAGGTAGCAAAGATTCGGTGAAACTTCTGAATGTAAACCCTGGAACAATGTAGTATTTGCAGTACGTAGAATAATTTTGTTGCCAGGAATAGATTGCATGCTTTAGCTCTGCCAAAAATTGAGAGGTTATTTTGAATAAATGTCTGGGCGTAACGCTTTAGGCTGGGTACACGTTCTTTCCAATAATGTGCGCTTGACTTATATGCATCCAATGGAACGCCAAGGTATTTCGGTGGCACGCAAGACCATGCAATGCCCTCGAAATTCGTTGGTTTAAAAGCCCACGGGCCAAACCACAGTCCTAAACTTTTAGCAAAGTTCATTCGTGCACAGAAATGGTTCCGAATTCCCGAATAGTGGACACCACTGTTTTTATACTGGAAATGTCTGTACAAAAGAACGCCAGGTCATCCGCATACGCTAATACTTTCACCTCAATTCCGTAAACACTGAAACCATGAACATTGCAAGATCGAATCACGCTTAAGCACAGTGGTTCCAAATAGAGGGCAAAAAGCAGTGGCGACAACGGACAGCCTTGCTTCACAGAAGAGTGAATCGACACAGGTTTTGACAGGTGGCCATTAACAATCAAACGAGTTGAACAATCATTGTAGCATAGTTTTATACCTTTGAATATAGTAGAACCAATGTTAGCATGGTCTAGAAGAGAAAATAGAAAGGAATGACGAACCCGATCAAACGCCTTCGCTAAATCTACTTGTAATATTGCCAGTTGGTCATACGAGTGGGAAGAATGTTCCAATACTGTGCGGGCAATGTGTATGTTGGTTTGTATTGAACGACCTTTCAGGCCGCAAGTCTGGTGGGCGCCAATAAGAATTGACATTGCAAATTGTAGTCTGTTTGATAGTATTTTTGCAAAAATTTTATAGTCAACGTTACACAGTGTAATCGGTCTGTAGCCGTCAACATGACGAAGCTTTTCTCTATCTGAGTATTTCGGAATTAGGACGGTGTGGCTTCTTGTAAAAGATTGAGGAAGGGTCCCCAGATTCAAACTCTGCGTGAAAATGTCCAGCAGTACCGGGCACAGTAAGGATTAACCCTTTCGGCCCTGGCGGTGTCAATTGACACCATCACACAACATTTCCCCTAGCACCTCGGAAATGAAACCAAAACTACCCATTCTTGGGGGAATACTTCTTCAATGATCCCCACTGCGACTGAAACCAAAACTGTGACATGCTTGCGGAGCTGGGAGCCGCAAAGAAGAAGAAGCTTGACCGAAGTCATGGGTGATGACGAGGCAGGCCAGCTGAGGCGGGAAAGCGGCATTTTCGGATCGACGTACCGAAGCTGTTTCAATGAGTATCACACTGAAAATGAGACGTGGTTCACATTTTGTGTACTTTAGTGAACCGCAGTAAAAAAGATGCCATTTTTGTCATTGCACAACCGCTGAGCCCTGAGGACCTAATTTGATGTCATGTCTATAAATCCAATAATACATGCATCACTGGCTCAATTTTTCGTTTGTGGTCTTCTGAGGTCATAGCTACTAGGAACACACGCACAAAAATGTCCCCGACCAAAATAAAAAATCCAGGGCTGAAAGGGTTAAAGGTTTTGTAAAACTCGGCCGACATTCCGGGGTCCTGGCGTTTTCGACATCGTAACTGGTCAACGGCGAGTTCTATTTCTTTTAAAGTGATAGGCCCACTAATAGACTCACACTCTTCGTCCGATAAAGGAGTCACAAATGACAGAAACTGCGTTACTAGATCTTCATTCTGTTTTTCATAGGAATCGCTGAACAATGCTGTGTAATAAGCCACGCCTCTCCTTGGAGCTGCACTGAAAGTAACTTTGATGCTTCCCAAAAATACGCGTCCTGTATCAGGTGTCACAGTACGAGATGTAATATGGCAGTAATATTGCGTGGTACAAACGTACATTGCCATCGGGCGTCACACCACGTCAATATCATAACGACTTGGTGGTTTAAAGACAGCCACCCATTACAAAAGGCACACACATTACTGCGCGTATTCCCTTAAGACCACGTAGTGGGTGCATCGCAGCTTCGAAAAAGGTTCTCGTGCATAATTGCTCCTGGTTTAAAGCATGCTACCCATTACATAAGGCACACACCTTATTGCGCGCATTCTGTTGAACACTCGTAGTGTTCGAAGTGCGCACTTGGGGCAGGATATTGCTATCGCGATCAACTCTTAAACGCGAAGCTTAAGCGTCCCCCAATTTTTTATGCTTTCTGTTTCCAGCCTGGTAGCACACATGTCACCACCCCGTTATAAAGGGGACGCTCATAGCATCCATCCATCCATCCATGCAAGACCACTGTGAGGGGAAAGTGTGAAAGATAAAAGGCGCGTTCATGTAGTCTCCGTTATGTCTTTAGCGGTAACTCAGTGGGCTAAACGCCCGCCAGCCATCGTCGCTGACCGAGAAGTCTTGGTTAGACTCCCGTCAACGGAACATTTTCTTATAATTTTTTCTTTGCCGTTTCATGGCGTTCATTTTACTGACGTATTTCCGTGACGGAAATACGTCATGAAAATTTTGCTAGACCCCGGCATAAAACACTTTCGTGTTAAAGCAGGGGATTGCTGAAACCTTTTTTTAAATAAAGAAAACAGGTGATACCTCTCTGAGTTCACCATTTGTATCGCTTCTATTCTGCCAGATTTCGTTTCTGGACGACACTTGATTTCAGTTGACCATTCCTGCCACGTGTATTCCCTACTATTCTAGCCGGTTTATCCTTTAGCACACATTTTTTTCTGGGAAGAAATGCAAGCTTCTGACTGCGCTTGTTTGTGTTCCGCTGTACTCTGATGCGTTTGCGCTTCGAAGTATCACAATAGACGCGCTTGTTAATGTTGCTTCGATTGTCTTTCGTCCCGTTATTCGCTGCGCATTTGTGCTTGTGTCTGTGAACTATAGTGCTTGAGCCATCGCGCAAGCCACCTGCAACGTCAGCTCGAACGCCGTGAGCTTCGGTGATTACTGTATACTGTAATCTCCACGAAGCTCCACGTGTCGAACGTCGCGTTCTTGGCGTGTGCTGTGGCGTGCCTGCATGTTCGCCCACATACTCAACCATACGTGGGAAGCGAGAGAGAGGAGAGAGAAAAACTTTATTAGCAAGTGTGTTTGGACCCCCCGGTCCCTGGACCACTGGCGGCCTACGCCACGTCTACACGGTCATGCCTCTCACCGCGATGACATCGGCAGCCCGAGTCACCGCAGCAAGTTGCAACGCCGGGTCCCAGACGAGAGCAGGACTCCCAGTCCTCCAGCTGGAGATGGCAGGCTGTCCCTGCGGGGGAGGATCAGCAGGGCAGCCGAAAAGAATATGGGAAAGGGTGGCGTGAGGTTCGCCACACAGGGAACATTCAGGGGAAGTGCCACAGTAGTGGGACAACAGCTGAGGGGAAGGAAGAGTGCGGGTCTGGAGACGTCTCCATAGGATTTTGGGAGTGGGTAAGGGAGGGATTGGGGGAGGTGGGAAGCGAGAACAAACACGTACTGTACACGTCCAGCGAGCTCGATTACCGGACTGTCCGAGTGTAGGTACGTTTCCTATATGTACAAAATAAAACCGGGAGAGTAAAGAATGATGGTCCAGTGATGGTCTGTCTTTTCTAAATATGTGGACAAGAGACAAACCACCACTGGAAACACGCACCTACACTCGGACAGCAGCCTGTAATTGAGCTTTCTGGACATGTAAGTCTTACTGCTCTCGCTTCCCACGTATCGTTAAGCACGGAGGCGAGCGAGGGAGCATACGCTAAGGACGTGAAGATATCCACGGGGAAGTGTACTACACAGTAGGAGATCACGCAAACAAAACCAGCGGGCGTAAGCTCGGCTCACGAAACGAGCGCCACAGGATGAAGTGCCGACGTCAAACATGTGAAAAGACCTCAGTGCGTCTCCGAGGCTGCGTAGTGGTCTCATACACGTTCCATCGCGCTCACCTTCACCTTTACGCCCAGAAACGCACGCATCCGCCCAAGGCGGAGGCGGACGGACCACCACGGCGATCGATGGGAGCGGTAGGTAGTGCTGGACACATCCCGAAAGAACGAAGTGTTGGGAGGTATGATAGAACGGTCGGAGAACAAGTGGGGAAAAGACGGGGACTCTCGAATCTTGGCGACCGACCATCAATCAGATTCCACGGTGTAGCGTGACCGCGAGTCTGCCGTTGGCGAATATTGTACGAAGCAACAGCGCGCTCTTTGATCCACGTATGTAATGCTTAAAGGCGTCAGGTGGCAAAACGCATAATCGTGGAATGCCGCTGGGTCGTATACCCGCAGCATTTGCGTAACCAGGAGGGGCGAGGTGGGGGTAAGGGGAGTTGGGCGGTTCCCAGCCCCGGAATTATTAAGTTTTGCACGGATTATATATATATATATAAATTATATATATATATATATATATATATTATATATATAATTATATATATAATAATATATATATATATATATATATATTACGCACCCATACTACATACATAAAGGATGGTAACCGCTCCGGAAAATTTTGCTGGCGACGCCCCTGACGTGCTTCCCATTCTGAGCTATATAACAAGCTCGCACTGCATTGTACCACCCCATTTCTCGAGAGCATGAGCAACCGCTTTCTTATATCTCCGTCTACTCGAGTCGATGCCTTGGCGCTACGGAAATTTGAATTGCAGAAGAATGAACGCCCTCCTGTAGGTAACCTTACAGCATCCACAAAGTCTCGCATGCAGCTCACCGAATAACAAAAATCACAGCACATCTACGTAGTGAATGATGATGACGGAGCTTGCTCAAGAGGTTAAATCCGGTAAACCGCGAATCCTCTGTACATCTGCTCAATCATCATCTAAAGAAGTGACACGAGAGTTGTGGTGTGAATGTATATACGCAATGTTATAAACACATGTTATATACACAAAGTTATAAGAAAATGTTATACACACAATTTTTTATAATTTATATATCGATGCACTATATACATAAATTTGCATATTGATTCAGTATATACATTTTCTTCACGAGCTATTTAACGGATCAGATAAGCTCGGGGAACGTTTTCCTTTTAGTATAATGGCTTGGGGCCCATGCCGCCTCCGGTTCCCGCTTGTCGACGAGCCCGTTTGCTTCGGCATCGCGAGCCCACGCTGCTGCCGCCGCCGCCCTCGGTGCTGGTAGTGGCTGTTGCTTGCTGTCGCGCTGGCGTCTCTCTTCGGCCTCGCAAGCTCTGACCGCAAGCCCTCCGCGCTGCTGCCTTGGCTTCTTTGCTTCTTCCTCTCTCTTTTTCTTCTTCTTCTCTGTGCTCCGCCGAGAGCGAGCACGCGCCCTTAATCGTGCAACTTGAGTGCTGCTCCATTCTCGCGGACACGCGCAGCGTCCACGGCAGGAGGGACGAGAGACACCTCCCAGCAAAAGGCACAAGCTCCTAAAAAGATGCTCAAATTGTACGTTCGTAGCTTTGTCCTCGATCTCACCTTGAAACGGACGAATCGGTTTTGTTGGCCTATGAAGTTTAACGTCCCAAGCTGCTCGTGTTTGAGAGACGGTGTAGGAGGCCCCGGACAATTTCGACCACGTGGGGTTATGCAACGTGCAGTGATATCGAACGTAACACGGGACTCTGGCATGTCGCATCCACCCGAAATGCGCCAGTGCACGTTACCCTGTGCACCAATGTTTGCCTACTAGGCCAGCAAGTTGTTTTTACCCTGGCACATACCTAGTTACTCACGGTGACTATACTCGGCGATACAGCAGGCAGCAAACACTCAGTCACCATAGTGTAGCCCTTATAAGGCTTCCGCCGATTACAATGCGCACCTAAAACATTATCATCATTTGGTGCTTCTTGAGCACTCAGCTGTACTCCACACGCTCTCTCATTGCTAACGAAGAAGAACGCTGCTGTTCCATATCATTAGATTATAAAACAGTTTTATCCCTAAAATAAGGTACAGCCCGTTTCATGGCCAATCCCCCGCGGTGGGTTGGGCCAGCTTACTAAGAACAATAAACCACTAATAAAGGCAGGCATGGCGTGGAAACCGCACCTGGAGCTTTTCTACGACAAGTACTGCGTCCCACTGGTTCACCCCAGGGATCCGGGGGCCCTTAGTGGCGTGTTCCGTCCCGCAGTGAGCAGGATCTCCGGATAAATCAGCAGCGTCATCTCATCAGCGTTGCGTCTCCACGCCATACGCTCCTAGTGAGACGCCCCTGAGCTTAAAGCCTCGCCGTTGGCGGTCGCGGACGACGGCGGCAACGGCGAGCCGACCGAAGACGAGCCGCTACGCAGGAATTCTGGGTGCCCTGGGAAAAAACGTCGGAACTGAACCCGGCCGAGGAGAACGAGCTGGCCTTCCAGTGGGACATCTACATGCGCAGTGGAAGGGGTGGCTGCAAAAGACGCGAAATGCGTGAGGAGTTTCTCCACGCCAAGAGGAACGGTCGGTCGCGAAAAAATCGAAGCATTGCGGCTCCCCTGATCGCCAGCGAGTGGATCGATGATGTTCCACCTTGATGCACGGAAACAAAGGCAAGAAATCTTTCCAAAGGAACTGGGCGGAGTGGAACGCCACTGACAGACACGGAGGTCATAACGGGACGCTCCCATGTGACCATTTGCATATCGGATACAGCGTCAACGGATTCCTCCGCCAGCCTCTCTGTCGAGACTCGTACAGCAGACGGCAGCGTCATCGATGCCGACGAGCTTCTGGCGGATGACAGCCTGCAAACATTGGGAAACATTTGCAGCAACAAGCAAAAGACTTCGCCACCGCCAGAGATTCACGATCCGTTCGGCGGGGACGCCGGGTCCGACGAAGACATCAGAGAAGCCCGTTACCAAAAAGGGCGTTAGGCGGCCTTCGAAATCCTGCTTGCGTTTATCCAAGAGCAAGAATTGCGACTGTGTTGCTGCTGGCCCAACCGCAGATAATCACCGATGCTTTCACGAGCACCGACGACATTAAGAGCCTGCCTGCTTCTCCAGACCTGCGGACGCCGAGTCCGAGGCCTCATAGCTTGCACCTAAGACAGAAGAAAAACAAAAAAAGAGGTCTAAGAAGTGCAGGGAGCTGCAGGCAGAGACGCGTTTGATACAACGGTGGGTTCGGGCTTATCGTCAATGGTTAGGCGCCCAGCAAGCTCCACTACATTTAGGACAGAGGGCACGCCAAGATCAGGACCTCGCCAAGGGATTTCGTTAAAAGCGAACCTGAAAGTCCAGTGCCCGTTTTGGCAGAGGCAGGCTTTTCGATTAAAGGAAAGTCAGAACAAGAGCCGAAGGCATAGTAGAAGGCGAAGGGCAAGGCGTTGGTCAATATCTAAGTCTCGCAAATTGCGACAGCAGCGTAAGTCACATGCGAGGCTTGGTAAGGAACAAGAGCAGTTGTATAGGAGTGGAATATGCAGGGCCGCTCAGGCGACAACGCGCAAGCCCAGATGAGCCTCGACACGTTAAAGCTAGGCAATGGTGAGACGACGGACAGGGTTGCGGTAGTCACGCCAGACACGGATCAGAGGCTTTGGTATCGACGAAAATAAGCTGGCTAATGTCACCCATCGGGCCCACCACCAGTGAGCGCTGCAACCCCAGATACAACAGGGTCCTCAAGTCGCCGAAATAACCGCACAAACTCTTGGTCGAGGGCGTCCCTGCATTCGTGCACACCAAATTAATTTTGGTGTGCACGAATGCAAGGATCCGAGGCGCCGTTGCGTAGACGACCCCAGAACAAGCCACAGTGAGCCTGCAGCCAATGGCCGAAACTGGGCCGATGGTTGGCCAAGAGACACGTCACTGCTCCAGCCCTCCACAGCCAAAAAACGGCGCAACCGAAGACCAGGCCCTCCGCGAAACCAGCAGCCGTGCAGTCACGACGTTTGAATGCGACGTCCGGCACACCGTTCCCAGAGCTACGTAAGGAGGTCATAGCTTCACTTCGCCGTGCTACTCACCGTCGCGGAAAACATCGCAGGAAGCGCCGCTCTGGGTCATCGTGCAGCGCAGACCGCACGCTTCGGCCTTCCATCGTGCCGGCTGATGGCCCCTCGCACATGTCGAACGTGACACCAAGACACGTGAGATCCCTCGACGGTTCCGACAACAATATTAGCGAAGTCCTTGCCGCAGACGCGCACTAGTGGCAGGGAACCCCGCAAGGGAAAAGCCGAAAGCTGTGAGCGGTAGCGATAAAGACGCGACGGACGGTACTCCGTCAAGCTTAGCAACGGCAGACAAGGACATTCCGTTGGCCATAGAGCACACAAATGAAAAGAATGTCGGGGCGCTTCGACGACTCTATAGAAGGCGTTCCTGATACGGCGCGAGTTTGATGCAAGCGGGACTGATGGACGGATCTCGCTCAAGAATGAATGCGCTGGTTGTAGTACGATTGGATGTTTCACGAATACGTGCAATTTTATCTTCTTCTTTTTTTTCAAACACCTACTGCAGTTAGAGAGAGAGACATAGAGAGAGACAGCAGACTGACGGAAAAACGTCGCTTCGCGTCATTAAAATATTCTTGCATAGAGAATTGGGAAGATCCGCTTAGAGGATTACGTGGCTCAATGAAGCGCGTTGTTTAATTGGTGAGTTAAGTGGTCAGTTTTCTGCGAACGTGTATTTCAACTGGCAGTGCATGATGCATATGTTGAGCAATGGAGATAATTCTATACAGGGAATGTAACAGCGAAGAAATCTTTAGAACGTTAACTAGTTCATTTGGCATGTAAAAGGTTCACTATGTCGTGGGCACGTTTGGGCTGGTCAAAGTTCCCAGGCCGATATCTCATGTAAGCCTGCGGAAGGGTGGCCTGGAGCTTTTGACTTACATTTCATGAGTAAATAAGAGAACTGTTTCGTCGCATGGATCTTGTCTCATTTATGAGATGGGGATGGTTCAATTGGCTTAAGCATGTAAATGTCAAATTCATATTCATTAACATTCGAAAGGATTCAAATTAGCTGAAAAATTTTCTTATTGCAAATGACTTCCCTCTGCCATTCCCGAGGAAGGGGGGCTCAAACCCCCAACTTATTCCTCCCCCCCTTCGCTTTTGAAGTAATGCTAAAGCAAAAATCCCAACAATTAAATCTTATACGCTGCAGCACAGCCGAAAACGACGTCCTAACGAACGATCCTTAAATGAGTGTTAATAGGGCCGAGCAGAGTACGCTCAATTGTCCAGTGTTCTTTTAACCGTCCTCACACACACAGATATCATGTGGGAGATTAGGAATCATCTAGTGTATTCCAACTAACGAGATAGCTACTGCTGTAGCTGTTTCGCAGTGTAACTGCCCAATGATTTCTTGTAACGAATGGAACAAATGTGGGTCATTGAACTTGAGAAGTGCAAAACCTGAAACTTGAGGTGATTTGAGATCACAAGCACAACGCATATACTGCGGAAAGAAAACGCGCAAAAGATGCCCAGCAACCACTTTAGCTGCATCTACTGCCCTCTTCCGTCCCCCGACCCTCCCAGCACCCACATGCTTTGGAATGAAAACGAAGATCCTGTGGGAACGTCCCAATCATCCAGCCTCATTTTATGCAACTAATCCATTAAGCTGCGCAGAGACTTGGTCTTTCTGTTCCGACGTGGGAGCGGCCCTCAACGTGCTATGGCGCGTTCTGAGGGACCGAAATAAGTTTATTATCATCCATCATCCAACTCACTTGGCCCGGCTTGAGTTACATGATAAACGTATGTGCCAAGAAAAGGTTGTGCACTGTGGACATCTTGTGTTCCCGAACACAACATAAGTTTTAACTACCACGTCCACCACATCGACGTCCTATTCGTCGTGATAATGATCTCCCTTCAGTCTATACGAGCTGTCGCTATGCCTAAAAAATGTACGTTATATACTATACATATACATGCTAATGCCTGTTTCGACCAGCTTCACGTGTGGCCGGAATTCCAGCCAAGGTCACACGCCGTTTTCCTGGGGATGCGCGCGAGGCAAGGCCACACCAGCTCAGAAGATTCACCAGTACCGCAGACGCAGCGTGATCTTGAAAGAGAATCATTGATCTCCTCCGGTACAAACTAAGCGTAGTGAGCTTTCTCTTCGGATAAGTATAAATGCCTGTCAACTTCGATCGAACTCTGAGTTCTACGGCGACTTCCGCCCATGACTACCTTATAACGACATTTATACTTCGTGGGGCTCACGAAAATGCACGCGGCACGCGAACGACATTCGTGTCGCGTTGCAATAGTCATCTCTCCAGCCGAAGGTGTGCGTGGCCAAGGCAGTTTGATGCGGTACTTTACATACAAGTTCGAGATACTGGCCTGGCACTAGCCACATTTTACTGCGGAGATGTAGATAACTCATTGGTGGGATTTCTTGTTTCCGCCTACAGGAAGCTTACAGAAAGTGATGAATAAATCAGAAATGAAGTTTCTGGCGCCGCTGTATTTCAACCCGGGCCCCCACGCTTCGAAGTCAAGCGTCTTGAACACTGGACTACACAGCCATGGTTGCAGAAAGCGAATGTGTCTGAACCATATGAATTACGTTTACCATCAGTGCAAAGTAACATACATGCTTGCAAAAAATCAATATGTGATGTATGTGAACTTTATAAATGCGTTGATCGCGCAGTGCAACACAAATGTATAAAAGAGAACACTTCTATGGAGACTGCGCGACTTTTGTGGTAGTGTTTTAGAAGAACTCTGCAGGACAAGATTAAAACCGACATGGAGAATCGTACATCACGGAAATTCCGGCTTTGCGAAAATTTGATGCAAAGCAGCGTTACGGATGTCGCTTGGGAAGGAGACTAACCCTAGAAAGAACACGTGAAGCCGATGCTGTCCAGTACCCGTGCAGGAAATACACACTAAGAAAATGAGCTCTTACGCTATCACGTCAAACATGAGGCGATGCGAAGCCGGAGCACTTGCACGATCGCGTTCCGTTGGCGTTCGTTGGGCATGCTACAGACCTCGCGTCGTGGAACGAGAAGAGGAACGTCACGTGCGTCGTGTCTTCCCTCTAGGCTGGCCGTTAATTCTCACAGGGTGAGCGGGGAACGCAGTCGACAGGCGCGCGAGAGGGGAGCAGCGTAGGAGAGAAGAGAGAGGGGGAGGGGACGCGCATGCGCTGGCGCTCATCGTGGCGTTGCGCAGGAGAGAGGAGGAGGAGAGGTTGAAGAAAGAAAAAGGCGCATCTTCTGCAACGCCAGGAGAGAATTTCGGCATGTCGAGCCAGCATTTCAGAGGAGTAAACCGAAGCAAGCGCTGCACTGAATGCGCGCAGCGCTCTACCCGCTTTATAGTCACACTTGAAGGAGAGGAGACTAGAGGAGGAGAGTAGCGCATGCGCCGCGAGAGCAGAAGCGAGAACGCAGGAGAAGCGCAAGCAGGTGGTAGGAGACAAATGGAGAGAGTAAAGCGCAGCTGTTGGAGAGAGGGAAGGAGGAGAGTTGCGCATGCGCAGTGTGAGTGTGGACGCCGACGACAACGCGGGACATGCCGCCGCTATAAGATGCTTCGCATCTAAAAAAAACGAGCGTGTGAGTGCGGGCGCCGACGACAACGCGGGACATGCCGCCGCTATAAGATGCTTCGCATCTAAAAAAAACGAGCGTGTGTTGATCTTTTTGGCGAGTCCTGACAAAGGAGGCTTTTAGACTTCCTTGACATGATCTTGTTACGTATATGACATCCTTTAAAGAGGCGTGTTAACTCTATTTTGGGTCGAACGACTTTCCGTCGAGTGTATGGTGATCTTCACAGTTCACATGTCCATTTAAAGAAAGTCATATACGTGGCAAGTCAGAACTCCCAAAAAACAGCCAAATGACTGTTGTATTTTTTCTCTGAGAGTGTAAATAACTTCGGTGTGGTGTAAATTCTGTGTAAGCATCGTCGTGTGCTAAACAGCTTCGCTGGTCATCCGCCTTCACAGAAGGGTAAGACTCCTCACAGATTTCAGTGGCGGAGTTGTACGCGAAAAAGCCGGCGCTGCCGAACGCACACAAAATGCTGCTCTCGAAGTTGCGCCGGACACGTGCGTTTTTGAATGCGCTGTTTTCAATAAGTGATGCTATCTCGATCGTGTACTTGCCGGTGATCAACGTTTCTGATGTGGCAATCTGATGTTTATCGAGGTGCTTTGTCATTTCCCGCTGCTACATTTCATTGTTCCCTGGATATGAACGCATGACCGTCGTTGATGCTTGTAGCAACTGAAGTTTTGCGCTGCTAAGCACGGGGACGAATGTCCAATGCCCATGGAGGAAGGAAAGGGAACAGTTAGGAGGGAGCATTGCGCAATACGACCGACAGAAAGAAAGAAAGAAAGAAAAAGAGAAAGAAAGAAAGAAAGAAAGAAAGAAAGAAAAAGAAAGAAGGAAAGAAGAAAGAAAGCACGTCTGCACACACATGCCCAACTTCGCGTGCCCCCATTTTCCCAATAGGGCGAAGCCTCCTGAATTCTTTTCAGGGAAGGGGGGAAGGGGGAGGCACGGGATTTGTTCAAACGCAGTGAACCCCCCGAGAAAGTGACCGAGCCCGCTCTCAATACGTCGGCTATGTCTAGCAGAAGCATTGGCTGATGCCAGTTTAGCGTCTATTACTTCTATTATACGGACAGAATAATCACAGAGCCAACCACACGTTTGCCACATATGTTTAAATTTTGCTTATATGTGCATGTACACACACACACACACACACACACACACACACACACACACACACACCACACACACACCACACACACACACACACACACACACACCACACACACACCACACACACACACACACACACCACACAAACAAAAGGGCTTAAAGCACGTTGCACTACGACCACATCGACGCGAAGAGTATGTCAACTAGGATTGGGTGGGCGGGAACGCCAGGGCATAGCTTTTAAGTAGGGGTGTGCGAATATTCGAAAGTTTCGAATATTCGTCGAATATTAGATTTGAAATATTCGTACTCGATTCGAAAATCGTGTATTCGAAAAGTTTCGAATATTCGATAACTTCGATTATTCGAAAAATTCGAATATGCGATTCGATTATCATGCATAAAATTACTCGTCTTCCACATTTCTGCTGCGTTCGTATCGCTAAAAACGTTGCCGAGAGGAGCGATAAACATCCTAAGTACACGAAGGCACGATATCTGCTGCGACGAGCGCCCCAATACGTATGATTTATTGCTGGTGCATCTCCGATGTGCAGCGCTGTTGGCGATCACGTAACCGTACATTTTCAATATTATGCGGCCGTAACGTGCCACCTACCACTCGTTCACTATGCGGCACCACTTCTGAAGAAAGACAGTGACCCATGTGACTGGTGGCGGACTGTAGGCACCTTCAGATACCCCAGTCTGGCAAAGCTTTGCCCCGTAACTCCCTATACCAGCCACTTCTGTTCCAACTTCCAAGCGAGCGTGCCTTTTCAGTGGCAGGGGGGTGGTCTCTGTTATAAGGGAGCGCCCGCTGCCAGATCATGTGGAGCAACTCATGTTTCTTCATGATAACATGTGTTCATTAGTTTCATTGTGCCGTGATATTTGCTTGTGTTGTGACGTGCATTGTGCTAGCCTGGACATTGTGTTCTGGAGATAGCAGTGTATGTGTGTTGCCAGTCAGGCTGTTAATGTTGTTTTTTTTTCAAATGGCTACATGTTAAATAAATATTGTTACTGTGGAGGCATTTTTCCTTTGATATTCGATATTCGATTCGATATTCGAAGGTAGATATTCGTATTCGATTCGTATTCGAAAATTTTGATATTCGCACACCCCTACTTTAAGTCTGAATAATTTTGTATGGAGCCAACGACACGAAAAAAAAAAGTAATGTTGTGATATCACGTTAGACAAAAGTTTCAGAGGTTCCTTGCATAGCCACGATGAGCTTGCGCGCGAGGCGCTCACCTAAAAGAAGAGCAAGGAATTTACACACGAGGGAAATCATAGGGCTTCGTTCGAGGGACGTCTGGTAAATCCCGCAGCACTTCAGCTTAGGAGAGTGTACGCGTTTTATTTTAATTAGGCCGCATCTCACAGACGGAGGGTTCTTTCTCAAGCAGTTTCATTTGCTTTCCTCTGAAACCAAGTTTTCCTTTTAGTTACCGTACACGCTTTTGAAACATCTCGCTTCTCTTCTCTTTCTTTTCATGCCTATGTTATGCCAAGCTAAAGCTCTTGAGCTGTCCGCGCTTATGGGTTGCTCCTACATTCCCCTTATCAAGTAGGAGTACTCTGGGACCTAATTTTTATAGAGATGATTGCCACGGATGAATCTGGGCATGGAAAAAGACTAGCTAAACAAAATATGACCTTTAGAAAATTACGCAGGCTTGCATATAAAGCCGTGATAACAAGGCATGCGTAGTCTACTCGGCTAAATACAGTGTGAGTACGTGCGTGCTGCTGGCTGCTTCTTCGTTTCTTTTCTTTTCGTTTGGGTGGTGCGTGCGTGTGAACGGTCGTTGCTGAAACTTTAGCGTAGAAACTTAAATTCCGTGAACTGCGTGGACCAACTAGAAGTACTGCAGAATGGCAAGTTGGTGCATTATGATATCGTATTGGTATAGCGCAGCTCAGTTTGAGCATAAAGAAAAGAGGCATCAGGGAAGAACGAAACACGGGCAACAGGATGAGCACTAAACTTCCAACTTTTGTTTATTGCATGACCCTACAGCACATTATATGGCTCACCTCACAGCACACGTGACGCCGCTACCTGACCAAAAAACCAAACATGTGGCGCAGCACACGTTCCAAGAAAACGCAGTTTACGCAAATATCACATTATCTGCACCTCACTGCACACGCTCAAGAAAATCGATCTCTTTTTCAGATAAGGCTATAGCTGGCGTAGTCACACAAGCTTCACACATTTCGCAATAGAATTCGCCTCGATGATCTCACGTGTCAGCTGATTACGACTGCGGCCCAAAACGACACAACGGTCAAACAATGGAGTGCATGCACACCTCTTACAATGCATAGCCAGGAAACTGCCTGAGGAAACCTTGTTTTTACATTGCAACAATGCTCGCGTAGGCGGTCATTGATACACCTAACCGTCTGTCCTATGTAAACCGCATCGCACGACAGAGGGAACATTCCACAAACCTAGTCACATGCCTCTTTACACAGGCGGGTTGCGTCTCCTTCATAGGATTCGTCAGCTTGCATAGTCGACTTAGTTTCTCTGGAGCAGAGAACACTACGCCGACGTTTCTCTCAGGGCTATCTTCTTCAAATGGTGTTAACCTTTATGCACTTATGGTATGACACTGGTTTTTCCCGCATCTGGCACACCATTGTTCTGCGGACGTCCCCGATTACGTGAACCTTGCAACAAGCACTCAGCCACTGACACCTGCACCAACACTGGATAGCCCGCCAGGGATAAACGCAAACAACTGTCACAGCTGTACTTCTTTGAGCAGCGCGCTGCAAGTGTCGACTACGCACAACCAACTAGCCCCACTTTGGCGCTTCTAGCTAGCAGCTCACTCCTTTCGCAAACGCGGCTGCTGCAGTGAGCGAAGTGACCTTCGTGCGGCCTATAGCTTCAACGGAAACTTGCGGTGAAAGCACAAGACGTACAAACCAACGTCGATACAAACCTCCCCCCTTACTGGATAAGCTCACGAGCGCGGGCAACCACGCCCTGTAGGGCAAAGTAAAATCTCGGACCCGTGCAACGCTTGGCGCAACGTTACTAGAAACGCTGGACGTGCGCATCCCAATTCCTGCCAAACACGACAGGAGCGACGACCTCTGATGATGATGATGATATGTGTTGCCAATTACCCTTTGTACCTGGTGGACTCATTATTGGTGTCTCTGCCTAAAAAATAAATACATAATAGACATACAGATAGTCGGGAGGCACGTAACTCCAGCACTCTGCGTGTCTCTCGTGTCCGTCCACCACATCTCATTTCCACAACACGTGATGTGCGGCATAGTAACTACTGCCGCGTCTAAAACTCAGCCTTCGTGCCATCTCGCGGGTGAGTGAACACGCTGAAGCACCTCCGAGCTCTGCGTACCGCCAGCGGTAATGGTGGACATATAGCTACGTTTATGCTGGAGGACGATATATATTTGTATAAATATTCGAAACATGACGACAACGGCAAAAACCCGCCGAGAATGTCCTTATAATGTTATCGCAATAAAAAAAGTGGTTCATGCAGGTGGGGCGCTTCTTCAAGGCTCCATTGGCTATGGCGGCTCGGCGGGCCGAAACCAGGAAAATACTATGCAGAATAAAGGACGTCTTTTCTGCCTCCTATGCTTCCCTTTGTGCGCTTTTGAGCAATACGCCCGTGGGCTTACTGCTCAGGTCGATCTAACGATAGAATCAGTCGATCTAACGTTCACCTTATTGACTTTTGCTGTTCTGTTCCGTTAAGCTATTATGTACGGTGTTTCATCTTGACACGCCAGACGAGTCACATGGTGCCATGTGTTACTACTAATCATGCTATCCATAAAACTTAGTATTTTGGTATTTGCTGCAACAATTGGCAAGAAACAATGCAGCCGTAAATGCCACATTTGCTATAAGATTCGAGGTTCTAATGTAGGTTACAGAAAATTCTAGGAGTAAATGAATATATTTCTATAGAATATGTATAATTTCAAAAGAATCGTACGTAAACCTATGGGATTACTGTAATACATACACGAAGTTTCTGTAGGGAATTACTGCTCCTTTCTCTCGACCCAAATTCTAGCGAGCAGAAAATAGGTGAGGTAAGTTTCCCTTCACTTTCTTTTCAGAAAGAAGGTACCGTAGCGTCGTGATTAATATGCATTTTTGCTGCACATCTTGAACGTGTGTTCGGTGATATAGTGAAGGGCGATGCGATCATTGCACTTACAAAGCCATAGAATGCGCACGTAAGTTAATACTTGTTGGAAGTGCTTCAATTTTACCCACAGAGCTATCGATTCCAAGGAAGCCCGTGTTTCTCCAAAGAATTTTGATCAAAACTTGCTGAAAATCTGCTGGTGCTTAAAAAAAGCGCTGGCTTCATTCTCAATCAATGCGAGGTTGCGAGGTGAGCCTGAGTGCGTGCTCAGAACACTACACTAACGTAAAGGCCGGCCACCATTAAGGCTTAGATTGCTAACACAAAAAGAAAACAAAAGAGAAAAGAAACGTTAACGAAACGAAAGAGGTAGGTCTTAATTTTCCTTCGCGTCAGGTAATGACTCATGAGTCAGCGGCAATGTGTTTTCATTAACGCGACCGCCGGGAGCGCGGAAGATGTGGCGATAAATAAGTCATTCGACTGAATCCGCGTTTTTTTTTTCAGGGATTTTCTAGAGCCATAACCGATGGCGATCCATTAACTTTTACATACTTGCTTAGATGCCGCATATTATGCGGCCGTCTTTAATACCGCACAAGCGCGGCACGACAGCAATAGCTGGCGCAAAAGAAAAAAAAATACGAGAAAGAAAAAGCGCAGCACGTATCGACAAATGCGCTAGAGTGTGCGTCTTGAAATAAGGAATAAAGCGTGATGGAGTACGAAAGAGAAAAGAAATGTGGACAGTGCTTTGATGTAAGACTTGGCACGGTATACAGGACCATGGTAAAAAATACAAAACGCGATAGAATGTTAGAAGCAACAACACAAAGCAATAGAGAGGCGGTACCGGAACCTCACAAGATATACATATGCCACATTAGTTTTGTTCATCTGGGGATATTAACAAGCACACGAAGCTCATTACTTATGACTTTTCTAATTTCAAGCATTTCAAAATGCTGTCGAATGAGCGTCTAAATTCATGTCTTGTCAACCTTCACCATGCTTCCTTCATATTGAGAAGTCGTGCGCATAGGCGTGCCGCACAGGAGCCGCGGCGGCGGGGGCGGGGGCACCCACCCTCTCCCCCTAGTCATCTAAGGGAGGCACCAAGTACCAAGTCACGCCCCGCATCTTTACTAAGTCGTACCTATCCCATCGCTGTTTAATTTGCAGGGTTATGTAAAATGCAGGTTTGTGACGATAGTGGTGGCCGAAGACTCGTGATCTCGCATTCCGAGAGCGGTTTACGTGCCACCTTTGTCCCCGCAAATCTAGGGACGAAAGGCAGGCCATCGTGAGGAGCAGCCATTGCTGCATTAGCATTTCTGCATGCATCGCCCAAAGAGTTGGGGGTGGGGGGGAGCAGTATGGTGAAGCTGCCACCCCCCCCCCCACCTCAATAGAGAACACTGCACGCTCCTTTTTTAGTTGTTTTTAACAGCGAGCTTTTAAGCACGGGCATAAATAGCTGTTCCCAGCAAGAAACCTCACCGCGCCGTGGCCTAGCAACCACGGTCGCAGAGCTGCACATCACAAGGGTTTCACCTCGCCTAGCCGCGCATGCGCCGAGGAGCAGCCGCCGCCAAGCCAAGCCCACCGACGGAGACAGTCCGCGCAGCTGCCGCGCCGAGCTTGCCCGGCGTGGCGCGAGCCGAGTACGAGCGACGAAAGGCCCGCGCTTCTACCTGGGTGCCATAGCAATGTTTGCACGTGAGTTTCTGGCGCTGGAGTTTGGACATTCTTGCAAGGTATATGGTAGGCTGTGATTCGAATCTACTCTGTCTACGCCAAGGAAACGCCCAGCATCAGCCAAGAAGGCCACGTTATAAAAGTACAGGCACTTAAAGCATGCTACTCAACACTACACCTTTTAGTTGACCTTTCCCTGCCACTACTTAGCTTCATGGAATGGTTATACCGTCCAATGCAAAAAAGTGAAGTTTACACTAGCCGTGTAAAGGCTTAAGACGCAGAAACCTGGTCGATCTTATGGCTTGATAATAATTCCTGGGGTTTTACGCGTCAAATTAAGATATGATTATGAGGCACGCAGTAGGGGGCACTGCGGATTATTTGTCTAATACATGACATTTTTTAGCGTGAACCTAGAGAAGTTAAAGAATACACAGAATACGACGACTGGAAAATCTGATGTCTCGTCATATTTGGGGACATCATTTGGTGTTGTTACCCTGTCGCCTGTCGCGAGCCTCTGTTTTAGCTCAATCGTATAAAGAGGCTCCTGTAGTACTACAACAATTCTTTCGTGTTACTTTAAGGTCAGTTCTGTTATGACAGTTCGGTGACTGTTGCGAAAACACATTTTTCTGCAGTAGTATAAGCATTTGTCGTATTACTACAGCTATCTATTATAATAACAAAAAGGCGACCGAATACACTTCTGCGGTCTGCACAAATAATGTCTGTCGCGTAACAGAAATGTCTGTCATTTGATGAGGAATCTGTAGTAACTACGGAGAAATCTTGCTGCAACGACATAAATTCCTGTTGTCCTCATGGAAGTTCTGCCGTCATATTTAGCTGGGCTACAGCATACGTGGGTGTTCTCGCATTTAGGCCTACCTCGAAATGCGACGCTATACTTTTCACAAAGTAGACGACTGCAGACCAGTGTCTCTGTTCTCTAATGCTCTTGAGAATGTTTCTAACAATCAGCTTGCGACACTACAACGTCATTGCAGGTGAAGTGTACAAAATCTGCTAAATAAAAATCTTGACGTTTTTTTTTTTTAATATTTGATATAGCGCCAACTGTTGAGGAGAAGGTAAGGTAAACAATGCTCGCTTTCACGCTTTCATTGAAAAGAACTTTTTCGGTGTAGTGATGCATATTGTTCCAGTTAAGCAATTATTGCGTCGGTGCTGCTCTTTCTTTGGCTTCTTAAAGCACTACTTATGCATGTAGAAAGTGACGGCGCCACGGACTCCAGCGTATACTGTTACTGTGTTGGGATCTGCAATTCAAAGTCCGGCCTATATTCTCAAATATTTTTTACATGCACTTCTGCTTATTTTTTAGAAGTGGTCAGTACAACCACTTCTTCTAACAAAACTACTCTGCAGGGCAAGGTGAACTAAAGTGTGTACTGTTGAGTAGCATGCTTTAAGTGCGAGACGGGAATCGAAAATGTGGCACATAATCTGGATTTCTCGTCGCCATGAAAACAAGGACAAAGTAATGTAAGCAATAAAGAATGACCATTCCACTCTGGACGGTGAATGACCAGCGAAGCTGTTTAGCACATGGCACAGATGAAAAGAGTCGAGGCCAGCGTGGTATGAAAGTCCAGGCTGTGAATGCGCTCGTCAACGTTCAAAACCACTGTGCAAAGCCTACCATGACACATCGATGAGGACACCGCCATCGAAGTTATGAGTACGCTTCAGTGCAACTCACCACAATATGGAAAGGCAGCTTATAAAGGTCAAGCGTGCGCCTACCACCTTAAGTCGGCTTCACCTCTAAACGCGTTCCTGGGAAGACCTTTTGTCAGGGGCAATATGATCTATAATCTATAATTATGAAGAACATGCCATGTGGTTCAGATACGAAAGGGTACCCAAAAGTAACCGGAACAGCGCTGCGCTGGGCGGAGACACCGTAGTACGTAATTCTCCGGTATGCGGCCATCGTGCCACATATTTCGAGCAAATTGCATCTGATGCTATGTCCCAGAAAGCTTTCTCTGGATAACGTGATTTTTTCATGAAATCAATTTCGAACTTGACGTTTTTGTGATACCGTAGTACGTAATTCTCCGGGTATGCGGCCATCGTGCCACATATTTCGAGCAAATTGCATCTGATGCTATGTCCCAGAAAGCTTTTCTCTGGATAACGTGATTTTTCATGAAATCAATTTCGAGCACTTGACGTTTTTTGTGATGGCCGCTTTTAAGTGGAACGGTGTGCGGATGTGAAATTTTCTTTCGGAGTGGTAACAATAACATTATGACTGGTCACGATTACAAACCTTGGAGCGAAAGTCTGGGTCGCTTTGGAGCTTTTCTTCAAAACACGGCCTGTTTTTACTCGACCATCACTTTGCTCGTTTGTCGAAATTAGAGCCAGAAATTCCTCAATGAACCTTTTCACCCTCAGACCTTCTGTTAAAGTTTGCTGAACCGAGCTCGAAGCTATACCAGATAACTTCTCTAACTCTTCGATGGTCATGCAATCATGCAATCACAGGCCATACTGCGTCGTGGTCCGCACTGCGTCTGCGTCGTCTCGCTGGCGACCCAAGACGCCTTGGAGACCCACGCTAGTTTTTTTTTATTTTGGGTTTTGGGCGAACGCGAGAGCAAGAGCCCAAGAGTGGCTTAGGTTCTGCGCATGCACCCTGGCGGCTCACACACTTCTTGGGTCCGCAAGCTCCTTGGGGCCCTAATTCTCAAACTCTCTATTGCCACAGAAACTGCCAGCGCTCGAGTGCTGCGCACACCACTCTGTGCATTGCAGGCGTCGCGAACCAAGCGAAACGCCGACAGCCCCGTTACAACAAGCGAAGACAGCCGCAGTGCACGTGCCAACCCTGCATGCGCACGAGCTCCGACAGAGGGGCCAGCGCTCGTGGCAGAGGAAGAAAGCGAGGTTAGAGGCCAGGGGCTCGTGATATCGAAAGACACCGCGTTCGCTCTCTTTCGTCCTCGTTCGCTCTATTGGTTACGCCGACGCCAACGGCGACGCCGCTCAATGCAGAAACGGGCGCCTAAGAGCTGAGCTCTAAAATTACTGTACCCACAGAAAACCTCCCTTGGAGAAGGCACCCAATGCAATTTACTCGAAAGGAGTTGCGTGACGCTCGCCTAGCAGGAGAATTGCTTGGTGCAATCGCTCCCTCCAGCCCAGCGATATTCCGGTTACTTTCGGTACCCACTCTTATATTCACATTTTGCAAGCGTGGATGCGTAAGCTTGTGCTTACAATTGCCTACGGAGTCTGGGGGACCGTTATTCAATTACCAAACCGGCATCAAGATTTAAAGTTCTTTTTAATATAATCACGGTGCAAAAAAAATGTAATTCATTAGTTTCGTCCGTCGCTCGAAAGAGGGCGCCAGGAGTTGCACTTTAACACTTATTGGAGAGGGCGACAGGGGGGTTTTCTGCGTATTGATATACGACTGGCCGAGTTATCTATAGCCTCGCTGTGAATTGTTAGGCAAAGCACAACGCAAACACCTTTGCAACATCTGTATCCGACGTGAGAAGACATGCTACCTTTCACCGACCATTTCTCTTCCCTTCGCGAACGCCCTCACGTATGCTGTCTGGTATCTACAGAAAAGGGCCGAAAGGGCATATTTCCTGCGCGGTGACAAGCACATATATGCATTCTTTAGTTTTTCGCGTTTGTTTGTTTGTTCATTCAGAAACGCCTTATAGGTAAGATACTCGTGAATCATTCACACGAACCGCGAAGACACGACTTTGACAAACAGTGTCCGCAGACTTGCTGGCCTTGAGCCACGAATGGCGGCAAAAAAAGAAGGGACATTGATCGGCGCCATAGAGTGGTGGCAGGAGAGTATATATCAAGGCCTGGCGGAGAAACAAGAGAATCGCTAAACGTGTGCTGCGCGCTGCATTGCATTGACTCATGTGGAACAGAACGGGCCCGTTCACTCCCTGTTGTCACACTTTACGTCATATGGGCGTGTTCGGTAACAGTCGGGTCTTCATACGCGACCACTCCTGCTCGTGTGCTACTGGCAAACACGAATTTCATCAGCTGTTCTAAGTACTTTTAAATATTGCAAATGTTGCTTGGTAAGAAAAGAAGGTAAAGATCACCCAAGCGTGGCTGCAGTGAAGGCGATGATAAAGACAAGCCGTTTGCTAGTCGGTCACGCTCGGAATCCATGGTCCACGTAGCGATAGCGTTTTTTTTTTTTTTTCGACTGTCCGGTATTCCGGTATCGCAAAGGCGTAGCGTAATACAGGATAGCATGTGCCATAGCTGCCGCCACGTCAAGTGGCGCCAGCTATGGAGGATAAAAAGCAACTAACAAACGCGTAATCTATGTCCTCCGAGATTCTGGAAGCGCCCATCGGCACTGGCTAAGCCTACAGCATCGATTATTTGAGTATGGCTCGCGTAAACGGTGCCGAATCGACGCGAATACTTTTCTGTCGAAACTTAGGGACGTGAATCTAAAGCAAATAAAAGCATCAGTTCGGAGCTTACGAGCTACAGAGCCCATGACGGCCACTTGATAGATTCGAGGTGGACGGCCGCTGCTTTCGGCGGTGCGGCTGTGTTTTACGGAGGCGCGCGTGCGCAGTTCACACCCGGTATTCCGCTCTACGCAACGGATTTTGCGTATAGCGGAATACCAGATAGACTAAAACATTCTACCTTGCAGATATATCCAGCAACTAAATGGCTTCGCACACGTTTTACCCGTAAGAACTTAGCTTACGTTGCCCTTTTTTTTCGCTTCTCCTTCCATCTATCTCTTTTTTTACTTTCTCCGGTGGTGTCCATTTTGTCACCTAAACGGCTCTCCTTCCTATTTAGCTGTTGTCCAGGTGAGTAATGGTAATGTTCCTTGAGAATAACGGCATGGCGAGCATATAAAAACTGCAAATAACGACTGGGCAATAAGTGTAGTTGCTTTCGTATACATTACGCGACAAAGACCTCTACATTCGCTCGCTGTTTTTCAGACAGTTCTACGAGCACGTTCAAAGTTGTATTAAAAAAAAGTGGTGGGGGTGGGGGAGCGTCTAGATTTAGAACTCCTGCTAACCAGAACCGAGTTTGCTGCTGCTGTGTCTAACTATGCTATCGCAAGCTTAACCACAATGTGAGCAGTACGTCAGTGAAATAGCCAGACTTTATTGGGCATTCCACATTGCGATTTGTCGCGCTGGTAATCTCCGCATATTCAGAGGACCCCGATGTTGGGGTATGTAAAAAATAAAGAATGTAGACAGACTTGCACGAATAGTTCCTGAGCGTAATTAAAAAGAAATGTTCAAGCTGTAGAAAAAGTAACAAGGTGTATTGCTGGCACATCGCTAAAAATTTCTGTTAGTTGTGGTTAGTTAACCAGCTCAACTGCTGTTCGGTCTTTGTGCGGCTGTTTTTTCCCCACTGTGGTATATAGATATATATATAATATATATATATATATATATATATATATAGATATATATATATATATATATATATATATATATATAATATATATGTATGTATGTATATATATATATATATATATATATATATATATATATATAGATATATATATATATATATATATATATACACAGATGCTCACCCATTAGTTCCCTTCACGTGTTGTGCATAGCGTAACAAACGAAAATATTATATCACGGTTGATATTACTGCCTTTCATTTATATTCGGTGTTTATCTCTCCAAGAAATTACTTAAAAAGAAAGAGTACTCGTAAACGGAGGCAATTACTTAAATGCAACACACTGGCTTTCTCATTTATCTTACTTAATGTAGGCGCGCACGCATGCAGTTTAATGTTTAATCACATTTCGTATATGCATATACAAGTGTCGTATGCATATAAGAGTGTCGCCTTGGTGTCTGAAGTCACCTGCCATGGTGATCTAGTGGTTATGGTGCTCGACTGCTGACCCGCAGGTTGCGGTATCGAATCCCTGCAGAGGCGGCCGCATTTTCGATGGAGGCGAAAATGCGTGAGGCCAGTGTACTTAGATTTAGGTGCACGTTAAAGAACATCAGATGGTCAAAATTTCCGGAGCCCCTCCACTACGGCGTCTCGTAATCAAATCGGGGGGTTTGGATATTAAACCCCAACAGTTATTATAATTGGTGTCTGAAGTTCCAGTAGGACGTCTTGTTACAATATAAGAAATAATATTAAGAGATCACTTGCAATTACATATGGAAAAAAGATCAATGTCAAAATTTTGGTATTGTCAATAGTTAATGTACAGAAATTCAGTATATCGTGAGAAAGCAGGACATACAAATAACACACACACACACACACACAAGCAGCATAGCCGACAATTTGTTCAATGTAGCTGCTCAGCGATTTTGGGAGTAAAGTAATATGGAATGTGCGGAGAAGAAAATCGAGTAACCTTGGGGTAAGATTATGTATTTGTGCCTGCGAGAGGAGCGGTAGTGTCCTGGGCTCAGGCAAAAATACTGTAGTACAATAATTAGTGGGAGGATCAAACTCGTTTTTGGATTAACTTCACTATGGAACCAATGAAAGTGTTAAACAACAGTGCGCTGTCGCACGCAGTCTTGCCTCGGAAAAGGCGGTTATAGTTCTCGTCAATGTAGTACTGCGGCCTACGCGAAAATACGGAGCGAATAACAACGTCCAGCTCGGAAAAAAGGGCCTACAAACGCACCGACAGGAAATGGATGTTCTTGGCACAGGCAGTTCCGACGTCGGTTCGAAGGAGCTTCATCACGCTATACTCTTCTGACGCACGTAGGCGCTATAGATGGAGCTTTATACCCACGCAACATCTGGTGACAACGGCAAATATACTTCGAGTAGCTCACTTAGGTATATTATATCCACGTGAAGTGCTTTAGTTTTCTCTCACCTAGCCCTAAAAGAAAAAAGAAACGAAGAAAGATCCCTAGGAAGGAAAGAAAGAAAGATACAAGCAAACAAACAAACGTCAGAAGTAGGCTAGCTTATTTGATTCCGCCCATTGGAAGATAACGTTTCCCTTGGCTGAATTAGTCAGTACTCTTCAATAGTACGTGTCTCTCGGCTATTAGTGCCGAGATGAAGTTGCTTTAAGGATATCCGTTCCACGAAAGGGAGATTAGGCAGGCTTCAAAAACAGGTGGCATGAACTTGCCAGTCGAGAAATCGCCGATAGCATTGCGAAGCCTCAATCATTGCTACGCTTGAAGAGATGCGGTGATGGCGCAAGTGATGGTGTTTCATTCACGAGCATCCATTCTTTTAATAAATAAATGTGTCGTAAGGTTGTCTACAGGGGTGCAAGGAATTGAAACACTACTAATTCAGCCTTAAGAGCGTAAATTTTTTTAGTACGTACACGTCCAAGTCATGGAAGTGCGCGTTTAAAATTTACGTGAATTTTTAAAAATAATATGGCCCGTCACATTCTGGCTCAGGCCTTTACTCCTTAACCCCTCATCATTGTGCAGAATGTCACTGCTGCAACGCATTTGTGTTCATGCCAAAACTCGGCGTATCATCATCATTATTCTGTATGTTAGTAAAATTTTCCGATTATCATTACCAGAGAGGCAGCAAATCAAGCTTTCCGAGGCTGCATATAACTTGTTCGTGATTACTTCTTTTTATATACACTTTTACGTACTTCATACAAGAGGCCACTACATTATAAGATCAGTTTTCCATTTATTCTGCCTGTACGTCTAAAAGCAAAATACGCTTTGATGCAGACGTCAATGGGTCCATAGAAAAGACATGAGAATATAATCTGAAGTGTGCTGCTGTGTGCTCTAACTAATATATATTTCAAAGCTGGGCTTTACTCCAGTGACGTCGGTATATATTCATGCGAACAGTAAATACATATACAAACAGACAAAAGCTTTTGTAGTTGAGTCGTTGAGTCAACACTACGTTCAAAGGCACTCGTTTAACGGCCTTCCATAGTGTGCATGAAATCGAACAACAGTTCCAGCTTTATGGCTTCTAGAAAAGAATCGGCTTTCAGTCTTGCAAGAGAGAGCCAAAATCGGCAGCGAAGGGCTCTTGATGAAGAACGCAGACTGCCGAAGCGTAAACGAAACGCTGATAACTTTCGCTGTGATCATAGCACAGACACTTCACGTGCGGTAGCCAAAGAAGCTATCACAAATATCAAATAGGTCCGACCACGAGACCAGCGTTGTATGGATTAAAGCGTGTTCGTGCAAAATGTGAGCATGAAAGGCTTGTGCCGATTTTGTCGATATTGCGGAAATTATTATGCAGTTTCGGAGAGCAGCCTCTAGATAAATGATGAGAACGGGTCCAAATATAGGCGATGAGAAACGACATATGGTAGAGTGGAGAACATTTGTACCTATAATCACGTTAATTCGGAGATAATAATTTCCAAGTTTTTCTCGACTAACTTTTACTAACGTGTACACTAATGTCGTAAGTACGTTCCATATTTACCAGACAACTGCGACTACAATGACAACGAAACATGTCCCGCTCTATGTCTCCCTGAGCTGTGTTCCATGTTTTGGTGTATGTTAACGCGATAGCGATGAAGAGCTCAATTCGCCGAAAATTCCGGCATCGGCGTCGTTGCTTGTGAGCGAAAAAATCAGCGATGTCCGAGAGCGAAAATTCGAAATAGATGCAAGTAAATAAATAATAAAGATCTTCGGTTCCAGTGGGAATCGAACCCAGGGCTTCTGCGCGGTTGCAGGTGTTCTACCAGAAAGCCACCCTATTGCTTGGAACTGGTTCGAAAAAAAAAAAACCCTATACGAATGTCATATGTAATGTGAGGGGTCTCCTTGATGCATGTAATATTGCGCGGCGAAATCGTAGAATCACACCAGGTGTCAAAACGTGTGCATTGCGCAACGAGTGACTGTTTTAAAGGCCCACCGGTTACAAAGCGCACGGGCATCATTAATCATCATTACCAGCAACAACCAAGCGTACAGCTGCGGGAGTGCGCGTGTCGCCTTACGGACGCGCAGTACGTACTTCGCCAATTCTCAAAAGGAAGAGTTGTGGCGTAGTGGGCCCTTCGCAATTGCATTTGCAGTAGCGATCCTAGGATAACTTGAAACGGCCACTGTTACGCGCATAGACGTTCCTTTCCTTGTGGCACGGTGTCCGCCGAGAAGCGAAGCCAAGCTAGCGATTGAGAAGGCGACGTGAACGGGGCCCTATTATACTATCGCGTTTTACTCTTGAAGGCGAAGCTCAAGCGTCCTCCAAGTTTCTCCCATACGTCCGCAGCGATAACCTTCCAATAACTTTTATTCGATTGATTTTCAGTTGAACTTGCAATTTGAATTTTAAATACGTTATCCATGCAGTTTTGATATGTAGTTCTACGAACCAACCAGCTCAACTTTCTGTCGTTCTATGCCTCTAGAGCTTTTATTGTCGTAGAACCTGCGCTGCATCATCTCTCAGTGCTGCCTACACAATATGCCATGCTGCTTCTTTGAGCTACAGTACAGTGCCTAAAATATACTTCTAGGCACTATAGCTACAGTATTTGGTTTCGCGCCATCCTGGAGCATCCGCAGAAGCCCATAGCTTCTAGGGTTGCAACTCTAGACCTCACGAGCCAAAGCGAGGCTTCAACGACCAATAGTTGTTGCGAACGGACAAAACTAGGGACTTCGGCAGCCTGTTTACGCTCGCTGAACTGTTGTTCGTCAAGGGTAAAGGCAAATTTCGGCTCATAAACTTGCTTCATAGTGGTGTTTAAAAAATAATAATATCTGGGGTTTTACGTGCCAAAACTACAACATGATTATGAGGCACGCCGTTGCTGAAGGTTCCGAAAATTTTGACCCCCTGGGGTTCTTCAACGTGCGTGAAATCTAAGAACACGGTCCTCTAGCACTATGCCTCAATAGAAATGCCACCTCCGCTGCCGGGACCAAACCCACCACCTTCGGGTCAGCAGCCGAGTACTGTAACCACTGTACCACTGCGGCGGCTGTATTGGTGTTTTAGCAGCACAGCATACTCTAGTGAACCGAACAGTCAGTACAGGAAAGCGCTCAGAACAATACCAGCACGGCACGGCCGCGGCACGGCGCGAGTGTTTACAACTTGTCCATAGAGTAGGTGCACCAATAATAATAATATCGAACAGTTTTCTCTGACAGGAATCCTAACGCGTGCTCTGTTGTTGCTTATTGCTGTGTAGTAACGTAGTTCTCTTTTGATTATTTCTTTTCAAAAGTATACCTTACTTCCCGGTAACTGTTCGGGACAAACCAGGTACAATCTGTTTAACCCAAGGAAGATTAAAATAATTGCTGAGGTGGAAATTATGCCTCATGAGTGAAGCCGCGCCCATTAAAAGATGGCGGCCGTGGCTGCCACCTTAGTAGGGGCAGGGTAAACAACCTTGGTTTAACCTACCTGCTTTTCCCCTGTCTCCTCTCTCTAGTCTGGTCTTCGAAAACAGCAGAGCCGTAAAGCACACGAGCAAGAAGCGATCCACCAATCCACCATGACAGTAGCATGGCCAGAAATATTTTGTGGAGGGGAAGGGGGGAGTTCATCCATCATTTATTTATGTTCGTGCGTTCGTTCTCATGTGTGTGTGGTACAAATGCACACATAGAAAACAAAAAATGCCAGGCCTGCACTGAAACCGCAGCACAGTCACAGCGAAAGCTGGATGAGCGGCGTTTCATGAGCCCGTTGTAAGCTCTCTTGGTGCTACTAATACAAGTACACTAGGAAGGTACCCACTACGCCATAAATCACAATTTTTGTGAAGTTGGGAAGCACCTACTAAGCCAATATTCTTCATTCTGCGGAGAAGCCAGGCACCAGCTACACGTCTGTAAGGCATTGTGCACTTTGTTGAAGGGACGACTGATGACGATGAAGAATTATGGCTCAGCCCTTTGTAATGGGTTGGAAGCTTTAAACGGCCCACCAGTTATGTAATT
This sequence comes from Rhipicephalus sanguineus, assembly GCF_013339695.2. Classification (NCBI taxonomy): domain Eukaryota; kingdom Metazoa; phylum Arthropoda; class Arachnida; order Ixodida; family Ixodidae; genus Rhipicephalus; species Rhipicephalus sanguineus. The sequence goes on from NW_023614314.1 coordinate 69,275, forward strand.
TGCATTGGGTGACGACCGGTTGCTATTTCCCTCTCCCGCCATGCTGTATAACATACGTTGACGTGGGAGAGGGGGGGGGGGGCGGAGAACTTTATTGAGACCCCGAGGAAATGGATCATGCGCTTATGGGCTTCCTTGGCAATCAATACAAGTGCACTTGCCAGGAACCCACTAGGCTATAAATCATTGTAATTTTTGTGAAGTAGTGAAGCAGGCACTATGCCATTTTTCGTCATTCTACGGAGAGCCGTGGTACCTGCTAAACGCATGTAAGGCATTATGCGCACTTTGTTGATGCTGTGCCTGATGACGATGAAGATTTATGGCGGAGCCCTTTGTAATGGGTTGGAAGCATTCAACAACCTACTCGTTGCACAATTCGCATTGTGTGACGCCTGGTTACAGAATTCGCGTTGTGCGACACTTGGTGCATATTTTACTCTTCTACCATGCTCTATTGCATATGTTAATGTGGGGCCTTCTCGACATGAAGCCTGTATAGGGTCTTTTTGCAAGGCAGTGTCAAGCACCGGCATGGTTCAGACGTTGAATACTCGGCTTCCACGCAGAAGGCCCAGGTTCGAACCTCGTTCCATCCTGGAATTTTTTTTTCTTATTTCGAGCGATAGTGGTTACGGACACCGGCGGCGGACAACTACGGCGCCGAAAACTACCGCTGAAATGATCTCATAACAGCTTTCGCTGTAAAAAATTCGGGGGGAGGAAGACGCGGCCCAACATTCCCCCCATGGCACAAATCCTGACATATGTGTCGTTGCTAACGCACGCGGCAGGGCAGTATTTCTCCCAAACTAATGTTACCTGCTGTTCTTACAGTACACGCGCAACCTCCTATTTCTATCACGCGCTCTCAAAAATGTGCGCTTCTGAGTTAGTCGCTTTGGCAGGTATAATTTGTCTCTTTAATCTGCCTTTCGCGAGGCTGAGCAGCATCCTTCAGCGACAGCGTGAGTGATGCTCGTTCTCTAAACAAATTTTTACCCACGATAAAAGGTTGAACAAGGCAGTTACGTGTAGGACAGCTGCGCCCAACGTTCGCTCTATAAGGTAACGAATTATGGATGGAGTAGAGCAAACATCCCAGCTCGGGAGGGGCGGGGTTGTATATATAAGGTACCAACATTGCAGCAAGCTATATGGGGTGTCCACCTAACGTGTACCTCCACGTGGCCGTGTATAGGGTGCTATTATTGATCAGGGCTCCCTTAACGGTATTACAATCTCCTGAAGAGCAAAAATAGAAAGCTGCCTCCCACCCTTCAGCTTTTTTTTTTCCCAATTCGGGTCTAGTGCAGCGCACCTCGTGGTCCCATCAATCTGGTACATCGATGTAGCATACGCATCAATCACATCATTGCAGCACGAGGTCGTTTGCTCGAACAAGAGGCCGGTGCCCACGATTACGTACAGGCTAACCTTGAAGCTACTATGAAGGGCGTGACCCATTGAGAGGCGCAGCCTTTGAAGCTTCGATTGGCCTGAAATTTGTTCTGCGGCGCTGCAGCACTCACTGCAAATAATAATAATATCTGGGGTTTAACGTCCCAAAACCACGATATGATTATGAGAGACGCCGTAGTGGAGGGCTCCGGAAATTTCGACCACCTGGGGTTCTTTAATGTGCACCTAAATCTAAGTACACGAGCCTCAAACATTTTCGCCTCCATCGAAAATGCAGCCGCCGAGGCCGGGATTCGATCCCGCAACCTTGGGTCCGCAGTCGAGCGCCATAACTTGAGCACCGTGGCGGGGCGCTAGAAATAAGCGGTATGTATGTATGTATGTATGTATGTATGTATGTATGTATGTATGTATGTATGTATGTATGTATGTATGTATGTATGTATGTATGTATGTATGTATGTATGTATGTATGTATGTATGTATGTATGTATGTATGTATGTGTGTGTGTGTGTATGTATGTATGTATGTATGGCAGGGGTCTCAAACTCACGTCAGCTAGCTGGCCGCAGTCACGAAATTGAGTCCCACAAGAAACCTTACAGCGAAAATGGTGGGACCAGAGAGCTTGAACAAAATTTCACCTAACGTTGCCATTCGAAAGAACGCCTGTCCCATATCCAATATATGGGTTTAGAATAACAGACAGCTGAGCTAGTTGGTAAGTATTCATTCTAAATAGACAGGGCGTGCAAACACAGACACAAGAAAGAAGTTAGAACACCACACATGCCGACTAACAACTGAATAGATGCACAACGGTGGAAAAGAAGGCACGAAAACTTATCTGCGCATGCCCATGCAATAAGCGAACCTATCAATCCGCCACGCGTGGGGGCCTACGCGAAAGATAACTGTTAAGGCATTTGATTTCATCTTTATGCAAGTTAATCGACAGTTGGCTCACGCATGCGCTACCACTATTCTCGATATGCCATGCCTCAATCATCAGACGCGTTTCTTCATTCCTATGTCGGCACAAAACTACGCATTCATTGAATTTTGGTGTGCACTTACGACCTCGACAATGTAACGATAGATTAGAAGGTGAGCCTCCGGTTAGTGATCTCTTATGTTCTAATAATCTCTGGTTGATGCAGCGGCCCGTCTGTCCTACGTAGAACCGTCCGCAGCTGAAAGGAACCTTATACACCACACTTGTACGGCAATCAGTGAATTTGTTTGTGTGTTTTACGAAACAAATATCGGTTCGCTTCTCGTCTTTTACTCGCTCATTCTTCCTCTGCACAGCGGCACACATCTTATTGGCAGCCGTGAAAACAACATTAAAGCCGTATCTACTTCCTACTTTCTTTAGCCTGTGAGATACGCAATGAATGTACGGTATACCTACAACACGTTTCTTCCTATCGCTTTCTGCAACCATGCTCGGACTTAACACAATGGACTTCTCTAAACGCTCAGCGACAGTGGCCACTCAATCAAGGTGATAACCTACATCTAAAAGACGCGTAAACTGTGCGTTAAAGCTATCACTCATTTTGTGCTCACACGACCTGGTGAGGGCAGACTTAAGGCAAGACATGGCGATACCGTTTTTTACAACCTTCGAGTGCTTCGACGAAAAATTTAACAGTGGTTTTGATGATCTAGGAGCATACCGCCAGATAGATAGATAGATAGATAGATAGATAGATAGATAGATAGATAGATAGATAGATAGATAGATAGATAGATAGATAGATAGATAGATAGATAGATAGATAGATAGATAGATAGATAGATAGATAGATAGATAGATAGTGCCTCGGGTTCACTAAGAAATGCTTCGCATTTAAAAACGCTGAACTTGCAAAAATGCGTTCAACTTGCAACTTGTCCCCTTTCGTCGGTATAGTTATTGGTTGCAAGTTTTTCCGCTCTTCGCTTTAGAAATTCCTGAGTGTGCATGACATAAAAAGTGAAACCTCTGGGAAAATGAGAAAGGACTCAATCTTTGGAGTCGCTGACGTTTAAGCAACTGATGTTTTATTACGACTCAAGCGGACTGGCGTATCATCGCGCATAAGTTCATGGTTTTCGGAGCTCCCGAAAGGAGCATCGGGAGGCGAGCAGAGAAGAGAGGGAAAGAAGGTGAAATACGGCGGGAGAAAAGGGAAACGCGCGCGCCAGGTGCCGAGGGGTCCGCTAGAGTGCGCTTGTATGTCGGCTATCAACCGAGCGCCCGAATCGCTGCTCGGCCAAGTTCACGCGCGCTCTTCACCGGTGCGCACCCATCAGCGACGACGTCGTTGAGAGCAACCGGTCATGCTTTACGGATAACGGCCATAGCGTGGTAAGTTACCGCGAAGCTGCTCTCATGTGCTTATTGCTTTGCAGTAAGTACTTTTTTTGCTTAGTTGGAGTACCGTAAATTATCGCCTATAACTCTAGCACTAACATTTAAAAAGGTGAGGAAAGTTTCGGGATGAGAAATTGACTGTAACAAATATCAACAAGTAAACACCTGCACCTGTCGTTTGTTGAGGTAGCCATGGGATTGACTTAGAACAGGGGTGTCAAACTCATCCCAGCTTGCGGGCCGCCGTCACGACATTCAGTACCACAAGAGCCGGGATGGTGAAGAAGGTAGGAGTGCGGAAGCGGGGAGGGATGGTGCAAAACGTCAGCTACGTTGCCATTTGAAGGACCTTTCCCATATCTCATATATGTGGGTAATTTTTTAAGGGGATTTGGCACCAGGGTTCCAAGAACATATCGATACCTATCTTCAAACTGCGTACAGACTGGGCGCCGATATTGAAATATGCAGCTGTCGCTTCACTGTTATGTATCAACACGTGGTCACCGCAGGGGTCGCCTCACGAAAAAAATGCTTTAGATCAGTAATGCCTCCGTGGCTGGTGACCATAATTATCAAGAACATAAAGAAAACCTGGGAAGAAGAAAGTCATGTGCGAGCCATGTCGCTAGCGAGAGGTCCCCTGGCCGAGTGTTTGAGACCCTTGACTTAGCGAAATATTTTGATAAGTAAACCGTTCAGTTATAAGTCAGCGCCGGCCGTTTTCGTTGGTCTGCTTTCCTTTTGTTCTTCGCTGTCGTTTATGAAAATGATAAACAAAAAGCTATAGAGATAGAAAATATGGATTCGCAGATTACGACAGCTTAAAAAACACTCGGCGTTTCGTCATGCCAGAGGAAAAAAAAAACGTTTCTGAGGGATAATAACATCACGAGGATTCTCGCGTGGACAGATGGTTAAACTTTAGCACATTTGTTAGTGGAAGGTATTGTGATAATTGAAGTTCACTTAACGAATTTGAATCTAGAACCTCGCGTTGTGTGCGGAATTCTTGGTACAACTGCACTGCTGTTCCCCAATAGATTGGCCGAAACATTTGTTTTACACTATCATAGCTTGCGCAGAAGTTTTTGATGGTTGAATTGCAGCGCCCGTGCTACACAAGCACAAAGGAAAGAGTGCTGGCTCGCGCTATAATCAGTTTCTTTAAATAACTGCTTGTACCGTTTATATCTGAGAGATTGTGTATAGTGCTCAGCAACTGAAACGCTATCATCGGCGTGAATGGTGGCTACTGCGTGTCTTTTTTTTTTAATATCAATTTGTGAATGGTGAGTTTCCACTCGGAATTCAAATGCTGTCACAATGCGGGATCAAGTCTTGTATTGCGGTAGCAATTATATGGAAACTATCGGCGGTTCTTGGCCGTCGCGGTCATGTCCCTCATATGTATATGTATGTATATATAGCAAAAAGGCACAAAGAAAAAATTTCGAGGCACCCGACCGGGGACTCGAACCAGCGACCCCTCGCTCCCCAACCCGCTGCGTTAGGCAACTCAACCACGCGCCATGCATACGCCGGCGAAATAACGGCGAGCTATTTATATACACCATTTACCGCTGGTGGTACGCAGATCTCGGAGGAGCTTGAGCCTGTTTTCTATCACGCAACGCTCCTACATTGTCTTTCAATTTGAAAGCTGTCCTTGAGCCGCGCACAAAAAAGTGGCCCCTTTCTGTTTCCACTCGTGATGAGGAACGAAAGAAAAAAAACAACGGGCACACCTAAAGGGACTTTAGGCTGGATGGATGGATGCTATGAGCGTCCCCTTTATAACGGGGTGGTGACATGTCTGCCACCAGGCTCGAAGGAGAAAAAAAAAAACTTCCTTGTTTCATGTTGTCCTAATGCCTTATCTACATTGATTAAATCTATGTTAATATACCAAAAAATATAAATTCACGGTCCATCTCTCTGCCTCTTAAGGCAGAATGACCTTTTTTTTCCCCCAATTATTTATTTTTGTACTTTATCTCTACTTTTCTGCCACCAATACTCTAACCGTCTCTTACTTATTTCTATCGCGGGGGTGTTCAGCTTTCCATTGTTGTCCCTAAAACCCAAGGCTTCATGTAGACTCGTGCCCACACGTATACCTGGGTGAATATCGCCACATTCAATCAGTACATGTTCTATCGTTTCCTTAGTTCCCCGCAGCATGTACATTGTTCTTCTTCGTTACTGAATCTCGCTTTATAACTACGCGTTCTAAGGCAGCCCGACCTTGCTTCAAACAGTAAAGCGCTTCCCCTTGAATTATCATAAAACCTTTCCCTCCTTATTTCGTTTTTTCCTTTTCGGTAGTTACTCAGAGCCGGCTTCTTTTCCATCGCTGTCATCCAATAAGTCCTCTCCGCCTCTCTGACCTTCCGCTTAATGCTCCTTGTTGCCATATCGCCCGCACTGCCAGCCGTATATTTACTGGTGAGTCTCCTAGTTCTTTTTCTCCACTGCGTGTCAACGCTTTTTCTATACAAATACCTGAAAACCTTCTCTGCCCATCTACTCTTCTTCATTTCCTCAGCCTCTCTTCGAATCTCATTTTGCTCTGCGCTTCCCTCACTTCAAAGCCTGTCCATCCCATATCACCCTTTACCGCCTCATTTGTCGTCTTCCCGTGAGCGCCCAACGCGAGGCGGCCCACCGTCCTTTGATTTACATCCATTCCCGATTGCACCTCTGACTTCATGCACACCACTCAGTTCCCAAATGTAAGCCCCGGAACCATCACACCCTTCCACAGCCCTCGAAGCACCTCGTACCTATTGTATCCCCATAAAGCTCTGTGCTTCATAATTGCAGCATTCCTCTTTCCCTTTGCTACCGATGCTTTCTCTTGTAACTCCATATATCTATCCCCCTCATTTACCCATACTCCGAGGTACTTGTACTCGCTTATCCTCGGTATTTTTGGCCCTGTATTAAGACCGTGTGGTCTCCGTGATCATTGAATACCATCAATCCACATTTTGTTGCACTAAATCCTAGTCCTAGAGACTCACACTCCCTTCCGCATATATCTGCCAGTCGCTGTATATCATCTTGACTGTCCGCAAATAAGACAATATCATCAGCATAAAATAGACCTGGAAGCTTCTGCTCAACCATCGCTCCGACCTGTTTGTGTGACAAATTAAATCCAATGTTGCTACCTTCTAGCGCTTTTTCCATCCTCGCCATGTACAGCATGAATACAGCGGGGACAAAGGGCATCCCTGTCTCAGCCCCTTGCTAATTTCAACGCTGTCCTTGCTACTTATTCCTTCCCATTCTATACAAACTGTATTTTCTCGGTATATTTCCCTCAAAAGCTGTATACAGTTGTCACCTATGCCCACTTCCTTCAATATATCCCACAAAATTTCCTGATTAACGTTGTCATACGCCCCGGTGATATCTAGATAAGCTACGTATAAGGGCCTGTTTTCTATTTTAGATATTTCTATACACTGGGTAAGAACAAACAGATTATCTTCTAACCACCTGTCGATTCGAAATCCATTCTGAAGTTCTCCCAAAATATCATTTTGTTTTACCCACGCTTCTATTTTTAATTTTACTGCCTGCATCGCCAACCTGTATAGCACCAATGTAATTGTTAGCGGTCTATACGAGCGAATGCTATCCTTTTCTCTCTTGCCTTTATAGATTAAGTTCATTCTACTTTTTCGCCAACTGTCTGGTATTTCCCTCTCCTGTAAGCACTTTTCTACGGCTTTCAGCAGTGCTTCTTTAGTGTTATGTCCGAGTTCGTTAATGAGGCTGACGGGAACCCCATCTAAGCCCGGAGTAGTGCGCTTAGGAATTTTTCCTTCGGCCTTCTTCCAATTGAAATTCTCTAGTACTACATCTTCGTCGGTTGCACTCCTTTGCGTACTTTTACTCACCGGGGGAATCCCCTGGGGGAGCTTTTTAAACGAATCGGCTGTTATCTTTCGAATGTAACCTAGCGCTTCATATCCTTCCAATTTATTTCCTCCTTCATCTACCATATGTTGTTGCATTGTGACAGACTTCCTACCCAGCGCTTTTAGGTGGCTCCAAAATATCCTAGGCGCGGCCTTCTTCTTTTCGCGAATCTCTGTCATCCAGCGCTCACTTTCACCTTTAATTTTTGCCTCGACTAATTTCTGCACAATAGATTTTTGCTCTAAATATATTTCCCATATTTGGTTGACTTCGTCCTGGGGCCGCTTCTCCTTTTTTTGCCTGTCTGTGCTCCCGTGATGCCTGACGTCGCATCTCGATCGCTTCCCGGATTTCATTGTTCCACCAACTTTTTGGCTTTTTCTTTCCTTTCCAACAAATAGTTTTCTTCTCTATTTCCATTTCTTTCGTGATTGCATGTAGCAGCTCACTATACTTCCAGTCTTTGCCTGGTAGTTCGTCTACTTTTTCCTCGACTCTTGCGGCTATATTTGTTATTTGTTTGTCATTTAGATACGAGCTGCCAAACTTTGATTCTATGTTCTTATTTTCAGTTTATATCCCATTTGTAATATTATGCGTTTATGATCACTACCCAAGCTGTCATTGCCTTCTTCGTCTATTCTCATCTCTCTAAGTTTGTCATATATTCCTTCTGTCATGAGACAGTAATCAATGCTCGATTGCCTGTTTCCGACTTCCCACGTGATCTGCCCCTCACACTTAGGCCCCACGTTAACTATCTCAAGACTATGTTGCTCGCAGAGATCTAGCAATAACTTGCCATTGGTGTCTGAATATCCGTCAAGGTCATGAATGTGAGCGTTCATGTCCCTAGAAGGATTATTTCGGCATCATGACCAAATTCTTTAATATCGGTGCTTATGCATTTCACTATCTCCCGATTCTTTTCTCTGCAGTTGTTCCCTGTCCACAAGTAAGCTACACCTAGCCACGTTTTCTTTCCACCTGCTGTGCCCGAAACCCATATGTGCTCTGAACACGTTTGTTTCACTCTCTCCCATTTTGTTCTGCTATGAATTAGCATTCCAACCCCCCCCCACCTCTCCTTTCTGATGTGATCCTGTTACATCCTTCCCAAATATAATTTTCAATATGTGGTGGCTCTTCCAAGTCTCTAAGGTGTGTTTCTGTAACCGCATAAACACCTATCTGTTCCTTGTTTAAACTGTCCTCAATCTCTAACCATTTGCCTTTTTTCTGCCACCCTGCATGTTAATGTAACTAATTGCAACACGCGCCTTCTCCCTTCTTTTACCTTTTCTCTGTTTTTTTCGCTATACTACCTGTCAAAGAGTCCCCCTGGTTGTTTTCCTCATTACAAGCTACCTTGGGCACCGAAGGGCCCGCGTGCCCCCCAAAAAAGCTACTGCGCGTCCTGCAAGACGCCAACCCACCTCATGGCCAAGCCTCCTATCCAAGTGTATTCCGTCTGACGTAAGGCACACCTTGCGTCAGACGCCCCCGTGTGGCAGGAGATGCAGAGGGGTCACTCCACGCACCGCAGTTTAAAGGAAAAAAGAAATATCTAACAGCGCCTGCTTCTCCATTGTCGACACTTGCAGCGCGTTGTTCAAGCACAAAGACGTAGCAAACTGTGACAGTTAGTTCACCGCTTGTTTTGTGTGGTACCTGTGCGTTCTTTTCGGGCGTCCATCTTTGTGCTTCAGCGGTGCCCTGCAAGTATCGAGCTGCTTGTCGTTCTTCGTATGACACCCTATTTCTTGCTATCGCATTCATTGCTTCACCCTACGGCGAAACTGTGACATTTTTTCCCACTATGTACCACAATGAGTTATACCGGTGTCATCACCGCTCAGCCGTGGCGCAAGGAAGCGTCAGGTGCCCTGCGTCCCGACTGTCGCGTTTCAATTGCTCAAAAAACTGTACATTGTACGACAGGTTTCCTTCAGTTCTTAGGACTCGGGTTCGCCTACGTGAAATACTCGTCAATGATATGCTCATGCTTCAGCGTCTACTAGAGCTTGGCATTCACAACACGCTCGAAATAGAAGCCCATGAAGCGCACTTAGCAAGGCTATTTATAACAAGGTCGGGGAGGAAGATCCTGCAAGAGCTGGACCAGAGCCCAACGGCGATTAGACTCAAGTACAATGATATTCCCGAAAAATCAGGGAAAGATCCCGGTATCTCCTATACCACAAATATCCGAGCACAACGTCGGAAGAAGACTAGCGAGGGCCAGGACCATACTTTGTCAGGTCTCAAACGAGCATAGAGGTTCGCCTTTGCCGACGCGGCTTCCCACGACAGTGGAAAGCTTTTGCGGCCATGGTGGTTGATAGGGCTGGCCGAGTCGTCAACTCAGCGACGTCTGGACGAAGGACCCAATCATTGCGGAACAAGTTGCCATCGCATTAGCACTCACAATGGATGATCGAAGCCATCTACACTGATTCAAGCGCCGCACTACGGACCTTCACAAAGGGTAGGTCCGAGGAAAAATGCTACGAGGCTTCACGCATCACCTACTGAGTTGGTGCCCCGCTCACCTTGGCAATCAGACTCCCCTCCCAATCCTAATGAAGCAGCACACGAAGCGGCGCGATACGTCTCCAATCGCGCCTCCCCGGCATGTGTTTCCCCCAACACAACATATAACGAACAACATATACGAACTGTCTAAGCATTTTTATCTATCCAGGAGGATTTTCCCTCCACCTCCAAAATTTCACTAGGCTCCAAGCAGTTACATAAGGCTGTTGCAAACCAAGACTTATCCTATCTAAAATGTTAAACATTATTTACCCAAGTAATTTCTGCCCATATTGTAGGGAAATAGCTAAACTAGACCATATGCTCTGGCAGTGTACCAAATTCGCTCATTTACGTAACATCACCTCTGCAGATGGGATGCGGCAATCTGCAGCCCGTCCTTGGCAGAACAACTCTGGCTGTCCAACAAGCCCGCGAGGCGCTGAAAAGCTCGGCCTCTAGGTCCCCACGTGT